>NC_079200.1:21955763-22220763 GCF_029499605.1 Hyla sarda
GGGGTGCATAGCCGGAAGCTCATGACGTCATGGCCGCATCCTGCTCATGACGTCACCGCCACACCCCCTCAATGCAAGTCTAATGGAGCGGGCCACTCATCTGCCTCTATGGTAACTCCATCTGCCCTCATCACACCCTCACCACAACTTTTGGCATCCTACAAACAGGATAGGGGTGTGTGACTTATGCCTAAAGTACCCCCACCAGTCTGAACTGTGTCCAGCATTGCAGAGTAAAACGCATGAGCATGCGACAAAAATTGCGCCAGAAAGTGTACGGGACTTTGTCAGTAAAAAGTGTTTAATCTGAGGCGCTTGTGTAATAGAGGGGGAGGTGAAGAAAAGTCTGTTATTAGCCATTGAGAACTGTCCTGGAACTGTGCCGACCATGTGTAAAATCAGGTCCGAAGTTATGCTACCTAGCAAACCACTGCCTGTACCTGCAAGGGTTAAAGATGTGCCTGAGAAGCGCACGAAAATGTCCCGTGCTGGTCAACGTCCCGCCTCTGGGCGTGGAAACTGTATTGATGCCGAAATGGAACTGTAAAGATCTGCCCCTTGTTGCCTGGGGAGTGGAAGTCAGCACTGCACCACTGACTCACTTCCAGCCGGCGGCCATTTTCCCAAAGCCCTGCATAAAGGAAGCAGCACCACCGGATCCTCTCAGTTTGCTGGAAGTCTGTTAGTGGAGTAACACTGCGGAATAGGCATGCAGGAAGTCGGAGAGTCCCAAGATGGCGCCGGATGCCTGAAAAGTTGCCGCAGTGCACATTTTCCAAGAGCTGGCAGATCGTCTACAACGGATCCCCATCGGGGCCGAAGAGGCCTGCTACGAAGTCCCGCTGCCCGAGGACGATGAAGACTGGCCAGCAACCCCGCCGGAGGGAACGCCGGCATCTTCCTGAGGATCATCACCGGTGAGGCTGTCCCCTCACCACCGGACCTGGGGATCCTGGGTGGAGATCCATACAGAGGAGTCAGAAGTGAGTACCCTGGTTGAGGCCGCTTTCTCTACCCCTCCTTCTACCCCTAGCCCAGAGCAACCCCCCAGGTCCAGAAGTCTGTAGTATGTCCCCGTTACTTGACGATGAACCAGGACTGATCCAGTTCATGAGAGAGCACCTTCTTTCCATGCCAGGGAAGCCCCATCCCCCAGTTCTGACGGCCCAGTCCAAGAGGGCTAGGAGAGAAGCCCAGGTGGCCGAAATTGTAGAGGGCATGAGGGCGCAAAGAATGAAGGAATATGGGTCGAAGCTGCTACCGTATGAGGAGGGACAAGCGCAGCAGCAAGACACCAAAAGCATTAAAGGCCCTGTACTTTAGAATGCTGGACCATCCCTGAAAGGGAGAGCCACACCTGGAACGGCACAAAGCCACAGTTGTAAAATTCAACAAAGTGCGGGAGTTTGCCACCCTCATGGACTGTCGTTATGGTGGGTCCCCCTTGGTCAATCGTCGGGCCGTCCAAAGAGACTATCTCCCCACACCCTGTGGAACTGTTTGTATCACCAGGCCCCAGTGGCCACTTTAATGCCATCCGCCCTCCACGACTGGGTGCTGAGGATGACTGTTGTTAAAGGAGAACTCCAGAATATAAAAATTGTCCCCCATACTGCCGGTAGTAAAAAATTAAGATGTGCACCATCCTTCGCTCCCCCAGGTCCTACGGTAACCGGCTCCGGTCTCCTCCATGATCCTCATCCTGGTGGTCGGCGAGTCGTACTGCGCTCAGCCAATCACCGGCCGCAGCTAAGTCCCGACTCTACCGGCGATAGGCTGAGCGGCAGTGTGAGAACGCTTCAAGACACAAAATTCTTCACTACACCGGCACCTGCTGCCGGGGCCGAAAACTTCACACTGCCACTCAGCCTATCACCGGCCGAGCCAGGACTTCACTGCGGCCGGAGATTGGCTGAGCGCAGTATGACTCGCCGACCACCAGCCACCAGGAAGAGAATCGTGGCGGAGAACGGAGCTGGTTACCGGAGGCCCCGGGGGAGCTAAGGAAGGTATGTACATCTTAATTTTTTTTTACTGCTGGCAGTATGACGGACAATTTTTAGATTCTGGAGTTCTCCTTTAAGAGGGGGGAGTTTGTGGTGGCCCAGTACAGGAGTTGCACCCCTGTGTCCATGCTGCCCTGTCAGGCAGCCTCCATACAGTGACCCCTGCCCCCCCCCCTGCACCTGTGCCCTATGTATATTCCTAAGTGCCTGTGTTGTATGATGTATTGCATATAAAATGTGTTATGCCTTTAAGACCTGTTGTCATGTGATTGTAACCCAGGAAGGTTCCAGTGACCATGTGACCTACAGGGTGACCTATGGGACCCCTCAGAGTCTCCCCCATATAAGCCCTGGGTGGAGCCTCCGCTCACTCTTTTTTCTGCTTAGCTGAGTTGCAGTGAGGTCAAGTCCTGTCAGAGTGTGTCTGGAGTCCAGAAGAGGCCTAAAGTCTACCACGCAGCCACGGATCCTAAAGTCCACAACCCCCAGGTCCAAGTCAAAACCTGGTAAGCTACAAACGGGGTATAGTCAGTCTCAGTCAAGTCAGTTCAAATCAATCTGTCTCAATTCAGCGTGGCTCTGCAGCATATTGTCCCAGTCCACCATAAGTCCCAGCAAGCCCTGTGGTCTCAGAAGTCACTGGTCACCTCTGTGGGCCTATCCAAGCTGTATAGACTGTTGTTCCTTAACTTGGCGTCGGAGTTATTATTTTCCCCGTGCCTAGCCCAGGATCCAGCGGCCTACCTTCGGGTGGTGAAGCGGTAAACCATGCCCATGCGTCACAAACAGAAGGGGTTAATGTAATCTGCCCCAGGGTAATTCCCTCTGCTCTCATCACACCCTCACCACACATGTATGCACCAGTGTTGAATAGGCTCTAAATAGGAAGAAGATGGCAAAAAGATGAGGACATGCAACAGAAGACCTTAAAATGTTGCATGTAGCTTTGGATATGAATAGGGTATAGACAAATATTATTTTTTCACTGAGGCTTTTAAGGTTATAGCTGAACTATGGTCAGGACCTGCAATAGTTAATTATTCCATTCCTCATTCAGTAGGAAAAGCAGAGCTTTCACTGCTCGTTATCCATGTGATCCTCTCATTTATGAAGTATGTAATGGGAGAGAAGATGAAAGAAGGGGATTATCTGATTATGACACTTAGAAACAGCCAGGAGGTAAATGGGAGACTTGTTCAATCGTATAATCCGAATGTAGATGAAAAATGCCATTTTGGATCAGTATTAATGTAGCTGCCTGCTCAGAAACTTGGTTATGCCATCACACTCTGGCTAGATGTTTGCATAGAGGGGTCCATACAGTAGGGTGTAGAAGCAGAGGTCTCCATCCTGATTTCCAGCATGTCATCACAACCTGCGACTGGGAAGGCCGGCAGATTGTAGTTGTGCCACATTTGGACATTCACAGTGCTTGAGATCCCAGGCTCGGAGTATGGTACTCCAATGCACGCGAGAAGCCCCCTTTCCTTCAAGCCGTCCTTGCCAAGGTTGTCCCATTTCTCCAATTAATATGTACAGGTTTCAAAATCCAAAAGAGCTTGCAAACAGGGCTGGACTTAGAAATGGACTTTTGCATCCATCTCTGCTGAAATGGAGCTCAGTGGTGACCTGGCACCTCCATAACAGTATAGGATTTTGATATATTATTTGAGCACTGTATAGGGGTACATACATCAGATGGCGCTGTATGCTTTTTTGCACACTGTATAACATTAGTAACATAGTTCATAAGGTTGAAAAAAGACCAGAGTCCATTGAGTTGATCCAGAGGAAGGCAAAAAACCCTAATAATAGAGGTAAAAATTCCTTCCCGACTCCAAATATGGCACCAGTATAAATCTCTGGATCAACCTTCTATCCCTATAGATCTAATATACCTAACCTGTAATGTTATTATTCTCCAAAAAGGCATCCAGACCCCTTTTGAACTCTTTTACAGAGTTCCCCATGGCCACCTCCTCCGGGAGAGAATTTCACAGTCTCACTGCTCTTACAGTAAAGAACCCCTGTCTGTGCTGGTGTAGAAACCTTCTTTCCTCTAGACGTAGAGGATGCCCCCTTGTTATAGATACAGTCCTGGGTATAAATAGATCATGGTAGAGATCTCTGTACGGTCCCTGATATATTTATACATAGTTATTAGGTCTTCTCTAAGCCTTCTTTTTTCTAAACTAAATAATCCTAATTCTGATAATCTTTCTGGGTACCGTAGTCCTCCCATTCCCCGTATTACTCTGGTTGCCCATCTTTGAACGCTCTCCAGCTCCACATTTTGGGGACATGCCAACACAAGATGTTGTATAGTACCCCACCTAACATAAGGTAGACCGAGTGTTAACACCTAGTTCACTCTCTGGGGTTTGCTCAACCTAAATGACCAGAAAAACAACCACAAGTGAGATAATGTTTGAAAATCTGTATTTAAAGGCATACTCCGCTGCTCGGCGTTTGGAACAAATTGTTCCAAATGCAGGAGCCGGTGCCGGGATCTCATGATGTCATAGCCCCACCCCCTCAATGCAAGTCTATGGGAGGGGGCGTGACGACTGTCACGCCCCCTCCCATAGACTTGCATTGAGGGGACGGGGCGCGACGTCATGAGGGCGTGGGGCTATGACGTCATTTGTTCCAAATGCTGAGCAGAGGAGTACCCCTTTAAGCCTCACCTCATTGTTAGAAGACCCAACCATGAAAGCAACCAAAGTGGACACTGATAATAGATGGCATCTGTGAAAAAACAGTATATGGACTCCTTGTTTTGGTGACAGTAGGGTGCTAGCCATAGTCCACCCCGTATGGATGAGAATGAGTAAAGACCTTACACATGACCCAATGGACAGTATGGACAATGGACACTGTTGCTGTGGCACCCCTTTCTTGCAGGGCCATTTTCGGCTGCACAGGTTGAACATTTAACATGTCCACCCCGATGAGAACAGCCCATCCAATATTCATGATGGCATTTTCTGAGAATGCCGGAGGACCAGTGACATCACCGAGACACAAAGGACCTTGTTAATGTGACTAATCCTGGTAAATCCACTGACTCCTTATTGCTTCATTTATTTTATTCCTCAGTGACATCATGGGATCTAGGCATCCTTGTTCTCATGAAAAGTATCTTGGACCACAAAATGATGGATCTCAGCTATGTGTGCATGGTAGATAGATCTTCAAGGGATTATCGGCTTTGGGCATTTTCTTCTTGTCGTTAGCCAGTGATAAGCTGCTGCTTGGACCTCCAGTAGTTAGTTGTCATCTGTATGAAAACTCAGCAGCACCTCCGCAGGAAAAGTAAAGCATTGCATTTAATTTGTTGTGATTAATAGTTTGTCTGTGTCATGCATGGACATTTTAATTCCTCCAGCCACAAAGGAAGCTGCCGACCACTCCAGATAAGTTATGGAGAGTATGAATTTGAAGCTCCATCCCCTTCTGTAGATGTATAAGGAGCCATTCAAATCATGTCCCTATGTGTTAGTATAGGCCAAATCCATGTCAACAGCAGATATTCTCCTAAAATGTATTACTATTAAAGGGGTACTCCCGTAGAAAACTTTTTTTTTTTTAATAAACTGGTGCCAGAAAGTTAAACAGATTTGTAAATTATTTCTATTAAAAAATATTAATCCTTCCAATACATTTTAGGGGCTGTATACTACAGAGGAAATGCTTTTCTTTTTGGATTTCTCTGATGTCACGACCACAGTGCTCTCTGCTGACCTCTGCTGTCCATTTTAGGAACTGTCCAGAGCAGCATATGTTTGCTATGGGGATTTTCTTCTGCTCTGGACAATTCCAAAAATGGACAACAGAGGTCAGCAGAGAGCACTGTGGTCGTGACATCAGAGAAATCCCAAAAGATAAGCATTTCTTCTGTAGTATATAGCCCCTAAAAAGTACTGGAAGGATTTATATTTTTTAATAGAAGTAATTTACAAATCTGTTTAACTTTCTGGCACCAGTTGATTAAAAAAAAAAAAAAGTTTTCCATGGGAGTACCCCTTTAAGACTGAATCAGCTTATCCACTCTCTGCTGAATTAGTGAAGTGGGTGGATTGATCCCTCTGAAAAGTTCAATGAGATGTCATTGCCTGATACATACCTGCGGGAACCCTCCCTGCCTAAATTATAGGTTTGCGAAGATAAACAAAAGAAAAAAAAACATTGACTGTGAAAGTTGTGTGTCAACTGTATCCAAGGGGGAAAATAATGCTGAAAAAAACAGGAGTGTAATCAATTCATTATTGGCATGTATCTCACTCCTGTCAGACACGTCATGAATATTAATAACGTTCTGAAAGGTGACACCCATTAAAAAGTATTTATAAGGAGACTAGAGTGGGGTGCAGGACATGCTCCAGCAGTACTAGACTGTCTTACTCACTAGATCCTTGCCTTGGCATCACCTACTGCTTGTAGACATGGCTTATCAATCTTCATCCTCTTCCTATAGGGTATCCTCTGGTGGATCCGTAGCTGGTGGTAGGGGAGTTGGCTCAAGGAATTCTGTGTCTTTTTCTAAGTATGCTGGCAGTGGAGCAGGGGGAAATTATATGGGAAATGCAAGTTTTTCCCAGGCTGCAGACTTTGGTGGAAACTTAGGTGGCGGTTTTGATGGTGGTTATGGTGGTGCAGCAGGAGCTGGTTTTGGTGGTGCATCAGGAGCTGGATTTGGTGGTGCAGCAGGAGCTGGCTATGGTGGTGGAGCTGGCTTTGGTGGTGGAGCTGGCTATGGTGGTGGAGCTGGTTATGGTGGTGGAGCTGGCTTTGGTGGTGGAGCTGGCTTTGGTGGTGGAGCTGGTTTTGGCGGTGGCTTCAACCAAGGAGGGGGATTTGGTGGAGATGGCCTTCTCTCTGGCAACGAGAAGATGACCATGCAGAACCTTAATGACCGTTTGGCCAACTATCTGGACAAGGTGCGTGCCTTGGAAGAATCCAATGCCGAACTGGAGAAGAAGATTCGGGAATGGTATGAGAAGCAGAGTCCCGTTGCCAAGGAAGCAGATTACAGCCAATACTTTAAGACCATCGAAGATCTTCGTGCTAAGGTATGGATTTCTGTTTAGCTCTAAAAATGTTGTCTTTGTAGATGTTACACAATCCCATGTTTATATAAAGGTAAAGAGATTTGATAAATTACATCCTACACAAGGTAAGCAAAGCATCTTAGGACCCTATTTATCCTTCTGCAAACAGCAGCAGAATAAGTCCTAGGTGATCTCCTTCACAGCACGGAAGAGGTTAAACAAGAGGCTTGTTAAATACGATTTACTCAATAATTATACTGTAGGCTATTTGCTATTAACACCTTCAGCACTGGTAGTAATAGGTGTCAAAGCTACAAGAATATAACATGGAGATTGTGGTGCAATGTTCGGTGTCCATCAATACAATCCTATCTCTATGATGTCCATCAATACAATCCTATCTCTATGATGTCCATCAATACATTCCTATCTCTATGATGTCCATCAATACAATCCTATCTCTATGATGTCCATCAATTCAATCCTATCTCTATGATGTCCATCAATACAATCCTATCTCTATGATGTCCATCAATTCTATCCTATCTCTATGATGTCCATCAATACATTCCTATCTCTATGATGTCCATCAATTCTATCCTATCTCTATGATGTCCATCAATACATTCCTATCTCTATGATGTCCATCAATACAATCCTATCTCTAAGATGTCCATCAATTCAATCCTATCTCTATGATGTCCATCAATACAATCCTATCTCTAAGATGTCCATCAATTCAATCCTATCTCTATGATGTCCATCAATACAATCCTATCTCTATGATGTCCATCAATACAATCCTATCTCTATGATGTCCATCAATTCTATCCTATCTCTATGATGTCCATCAATACATTCCTATCTCTATGATGTCCATCAATACAATCCTGTCTCTATGATGTCCATCAATACAATCCTATTTCTATGATGTCCATCAATACAATCCTATCTCTATGATGTCCATCAATACAATCCTATCTCTATGATGTCCATCAATACAATCCTATCTCTATGATGTCCATCAATTCAATTCTATCTCTATGATGTCCATCAATTCATTCCTATCTCTATGATGTCCATCAATACATTGCTATGTCTATGATGTCCATCAATACAATCCTATCTCTATGATGTCCATTAGTACAATCCTATCTCTATGATTTCCATCAGTACAATCCTATCTCTATTATGTCCATCAATACAATCCTATCTCTATGATGTCCATCAATTCAATCCTATCTCAATGATGTCCATCAATTCATTCCTATCTCTATGATGCCCATCAATACAATCCTATCTCTCTGATGTCCATCAATACATTCCTATCTCTGATATCAATGATACCTTAGTGATATTCTGAGAGGCAGATAACCAAGACCTTTGTATAGTAGGAGCTTCCATAGACACTTACATTTGCAGACACTACTAGACGCGGGTTGAGTAAACCGACATTGGAATATTATTCTTTGCAACTATGTAAAGATCACAGGTATCATTTGACAAACCCTCGAAGGAATAAAACTCAAGTGCAACCTAAATAGGATATAATAGCGTATTTGTAGATATATCATCTACAGTCAGTCTGTAACAAGATGGAACAAAGCTGAATTTGGCAGACAAGATTTTGTGCCTTTCAAAGAGTACAAATGAGTCTGTTGGGAAACTGTGCCTTCCGGGTGTAGTGTCATACACACCTTCTTACTTTACATTGTGGTAGAGATGTACTGTGCATAGCAAAACTTGCCTTCCTTGTACTTGTTCAGTCCTCATGAAGAGCTTTAGTGATCCTTGGATCAGTTTAACCCTTACTTGTTTGCTTGGGTTACAGTGGTCGAGGAGAGAAGGAGCCTCCTCAGGGTCATATCACTTATAGGGAAATACATTTTGTACCCCGACTACTTCAGAAAATAGCTCATAAATTCGGAATTAACTTACTGTAGTAAAACAGTAGCATCAAACTTTTCATCACCAATGAAGATAAAAATGCAACAATCTACACATTTAATAAATTAATTGTACAATGTTAATAAATAGAATATTTTATGAATTCCTACTCCTCCCAAAACTGATTCAGACACAAACTCCATATCCCAGTTGCCTTGGCCATATTTCTTATGGGGTTGGGAATAAGAACGCAATCTTTGCCCTGGGAAAAGGAAAGTCCAGCTACGACTCAACTTCAGTAGTACCCATCCAACATAGTGCAGTATTCAAGATAGCCCAAGTCCAAGGGGCTATACTAATAGAATATAAAAATACTATTTATATAGGTCTTGGAAAAATATATAGTGAAATATAAGACCAGGCATTAGCTTTTCTGTATGTTGTTGCGTAACATTAGATCAGTTGTGTGATAACCTAATACTCTTTACCTAAAGGCAATAAACAGTAAAGCAGTTACAGGCAATTTAGAGAACTAGATAAAAACTGGAAAAAAGTTCTTAATTATGCCTTCCATTGCATGGTATAATGGAACATAAATTGTTTGTCGTACCAACCAGGAATCCAGGACGACTAGTATACACGGCAACCTATCTGAACAGGTCATGCATGAGTACACTTCCTTCTCATATAGAAACACATTACAGTCATTCTCTTATTTAACTTACAATTTCAATAATCATAATATATAGTGTTACGGCACGGTTAACCATGTTTATTGTATTATAATCTACAGATCCTTGCTGCCCAAATTGATAATCACAAAGTGATCTTGGCCATCGACAACACAAGACTCACCACAGATGACTTCAGACTCAAGTGAGTATTGGCCGTGTATGCAGCTTGTTGGTTTCCAAGTTTGGTTCCTATAGGAGACTCCATAACAAATTCACATTAACAATCTGAGTATCAGTACCGTGACACATTGGGTACCCTTCTAAGTCGAGTAGGGGTTTGGGTTCTGCCTTGTCAGGTATCCTAAAGTAAGCCTGACAAATTTGAACATATTGTTTGATCTGCCAACAGCAGGTTATAGAGAAGGAGGAACGGAGCAGATCGATATATAGTTTTTAAGGGGAAAGATTTAGTATAATTTAGTCTAGTAAAGATTTAGTATAATTTAGTATAAATTAGTATAATTTATTGATCTAAATCTATGCTCATTCTGGGGTTAGAAGTCCAGTAGGAAGTCCTAATGAGTGACTGACAGCCTTCCCTGTATCAGTCTGCATACAAAAATAACTGTCAATCACTGATCAGGACCACCCACTGGACTCCTAACCCCAGAACGAGCAGGGATTTAGATGAATAAATGACATGTTCTGCTGGATCTTTCCCATAAAACTGTATATCAATCTTCTCAGATCCTCCTGCTCATCACATGCTGCCCACAGATCAGACTGCATTTTCATGACTTGACAGAATCCCTTTAAAGGGGTATTCCGGTCAAAAACTATTTTTTTTATATTAACTGGCTCCAGAAAGTTACAGATTTGAAGATTACTTCTATTTAAAAAAAAATCTTAATCCTTCCAGTACTTATCAACTGCTGAAGTTGAGTTTCTCTTTTCTGTCTGACCACAGTGCTCTCTGCTGACATCTCTATCTGTCTCAGTTCCCGAGACAGACAGAGGTGTCAGCGGAGAGCACTGTGGTCAGACTGAAAAGAACAACTCAACTTCAGCAGCTGATAAGTACTGGAAGGATTAAGATTTTTTTTTTTAATAGAAGTCATTTACAAATCTGTTTACCTTTCTGGAGCTAGATGATATAAAAAAAATAGTGCAGATTTTTTTTTAGCGGGTTTTCCGCTGTGTATTTGAAAGTGGGTGGGCTCTTCTCGGCTGTCCGCAGCAGATTTTCCGCGGCGGAATGTACACTGCGGAAAATCCACCGCAAGCCCCATTGAAGTCAGTAGGGACTGTGGCGGATTTTACGCAGCGTAAATTCCGCCTTGGAAAATCTGCTGCGGACAGCCGAGAAGAGCCCGCCCACTTTGTAATACGCAGCAGAAAACCCGCTAAAAAATCTGTGCGTGTGAACGTACCCTAAAGTTGTGTTCTCAAACTTTACAACACACGTTTGTTTGCAGGTATGAGAACGAGTTGGCTCTCCGCCAGAGTGTTGAGGCAGATATCAATGGACTCCGTAGAGTCCTGGATGAGCTTACCTTGTCCAAGTCTGACCTGGAGAGCCAGATTGAAAGCTTAACCGAAGAACTGGCCTACCTGAAGAAGAACCACGAGGAGGTAAGAGACCAAGACATTGGTAAATGGAGATTTTAGAGAAGTAGATTCTGGACTCCAGTAGACTAAACTATGGACTTTATGGAATTTTTCCGCAGGAGATGAAGGGAATGCACGGCCAAGTCAGTGGAACCGTCAACGTTGAGATGAATGCTGCTCCTGGTATCGATCTGAGCAAGACCCTGGCCGATATGAGAGCAGATTATGAGAAGTTGGCGGCCAAATACCAGCAAGAGGCTGAAGAGAGATTCCAGGCCCAGGTGAGTGGAGAACTGGATTGTTTGGTGACCATATACTTCTATCTGGTAAAACAACTAAGATATTGGCTTCTTTAGGCTCCTATCACGATGTACCTAAAGGAGAAACCTATGAATATAATTTTTACATCATTTTGTATCATTTAAAGGGGTACTCCGGTGGAAAACAATTTTTTTTTTAAATCAACTGGTGCCAGAAAGTTAAACAGATTTGTAAATTACTTCTATTTAAAAAAATCTAAATCCTTCCAGTACTTATCAGCTGCTGTATGCTCCACAGGAAGTTCTTTTCTTTTTTTAATTTAGTTTCTGTTTGACCACAGTGCTCTCTGCTGACACATCTGTCCATATCAGGAACTGTCAAATCTCCATTGAAAACCTATCCTGCACTGGACAGTTCCTGACATGGACAGAGGTGTCAGCAGAGAGCACTGTGGTCAGACAGAAAAGAAATTCAAAAAAGAAAAGAACTACCTGTGGAGCATAGAGCAGCTGATAAGTACTGGAAGGATTAAGATTTCTTTTTAATACATGTAATTTACA
Source organism: Hyla sarda (assembly GCF_029499605.1). Taxonomy (NCBI): domain Eukaryota; kingdom Metazoa; phylum Chordata; class Amphibia; order Anura; family Hylidae; genus Hyla; species Hyla sarda. The sequence goes on from NC_079200.1 coordinate 21,967,811, forward strand.
AATCTGTTCAACTTTCTGGCACCAGTTGATTTAAAAAAAAAAAAAATAATAATTTCCACCGAAGTACCCCTTTAACACAGTGGTCTCAAACTGTGGCCCTCTAGATGTTGCAAAACTTCAACTCCCAGCATGCCCAGACAGCCGTTGGCTGTCCGGGCATGCTGGGAGTTGAAGTTTTGCAACATCTAGAGGGCCACAGTTTGAGAGCACTGATTTAGGGAGTACCTGTCATCAAACCATATTTTCTAAATTAACTCAGATTATATTCCCTAACTACTCCTGACACCCCTCCTGCCCTTAACATTTTTTTCCGAGCTTTAAAAAGCTGTGTATCACACCTTTCCCCTTGCTCACATTATGTGAGCTCCCGGCAGGAGAAAGTGGGCGTTCCCCAGCAGGCGTGACATCACTGAAGCCTGCAAAAGCTGTGCCCCGACATGCCCAGCACGAACTTCCTGAGTTTGGTCTCCTGCCAGGCCGGGAGGAGACCAAACTAACTGTTTAACTTGCAGCAGGGAACAGAACAGCGCCACCTAGTGGCCGTTCTTTCAATCACATTAAAAACATGTAAAGGTTGAGAATTTTAACAGCAAGAAAATAGCAAAGTGTCTTATAAAAACATAAGGAACAATATATTAAAAGTTTAATTTGGTGACAGGTACTCATTAGGGTAAGTTGAAGAACAAATCACTAAAATGTGCAGATGTGGTTTATGGTTATCTACAGGTACCAAGAATGTTTTCAAGTATTTTATTGTATACTTGTGTTTATCCTATGGGTATTATCAAGTAATAACCTTATTTTATGTTGTTTAATTCTTTAGACCAAGGAACTGCGAGTACAGGTTGTCAGTGGAAGCCAAGAGGTCCAGACTTCTAAGTCAGAAATCACAAACCTGAAGCATACACTACAGAGTTTGGAGATAGAGTTGCAGTCTCAGCTCAGTATGGTAAGTAAACCAAGCCAACGGGTAACGTTTGAGATGCTAAAGATGTTCTACAAGAATACGAGAAAGTGATTCTGACCTTTACCTGGAAATAATAACATCTGGTGATGTAGCTACAAGGACAGATAGAAATATCTCCAGGGCCCTGATGCTCAAGGAGGATCAAATATACTTCTGCCATAAAAAATGGTGCATGGATAGGTAGGTTTTAGTGATGAGCGGCATAGGCTATATTCAAATTTGCGATATTTCACGAATATATGGACGAATATTCGTCCTATATTCGCGAAATTCACATATTCAATATATTCACGGTTATTTTTGCTTTGCTTAAATGTGGATAACTATCTACCTATCTATATTATCTATCTATCTCATATCTATCTATCTCATATCTATCTATATTATCTATCTATCTCATACCTATCTATCTCATATCTATCTATCTTATATCTATCTATATTATCTATCTATATTATCTCTCTATCTATCTCATATCTATCTATATTATCTATCTATCTCATATCTATCTATCTCATATCTATCTATATATCTATCTCATATCTATCTATCTCATATCTATCTATATATCTATCTCATATCTATCTATCTATCTATCTAATATCTATCTATATATCTATCTCATATCTATCTATCTCATATCTATCTATCTTATCTATCTCATATCTATCTATCTATCTCATATCTATCTATCTCATATCTATCTATATTATCTATCTATCTATCTATCTATCTCATATCGATCTTTATTATCTATCTCATATCTATCTATCTCATATCTATCTATCTATATCGTATCTATCTATCTATCTCATATTTATCTATCTGCTAATATTCTTGCTCCTGCCCTGGACAGTTACTGACATGGACAGAGGTGTCAGCAGAGAGCAATGTGGTCAGACAGAAAATAAATTCAAAAAGAAAAGAACTTCCTGTGAAACATACAGCAGCTGATAAGTACTGGAAGTATTAAGATTTTTTAATAGAAGTCATTAACAAGCCACTTTAACTTTCTGGCACCAGTTGAAAAATGTTTTTTCCACTGGAGTACATGGTATGAATAAGAGAGCGCCTTGCGCTTGAAACGCGTATCCTCTTGTGTTCCTGTGTTGTCCTACTGGAATAAACGTGGATTTTACTTGCATAAGAGCTGGATTCCATACCTTTTTATTTTACTAGCTAAAAAGCGAGATACAGGACAGCAAACCCCCTGGGAAACGAATACATTGGAACCTTTTTTGTAATTAGAAAAATGAGAGTAATACTCCCATAACTCTATTTTGTGTCCATTGTATGTGTGGTCAATAGGGCGGGAGAATTTAAGTGTCAATTGAGTGAATAAGTGATAAGTGAAATGTGGACAATGGGATTATAGGGGGTGTGGAAGGTTACTGTTTAATTGTGAAAGGAAGCAAAAGTCCCTCTATTGATGACTACACATCCTTTAAAAACATCCTTTGTTATTATAAAACCATATTCTGTTGGCCGAGAAACCCATAGTCACCCACCGTCGCCATCTTTGTCCCGTGCAGAAATCAGCTCTGGAGTCCTCCTTGGCAGAAACTGAAGGACGCTACTGTGCGCAGTTGTCACAAATCCAAGAACTCATATCCAACGTCCAGTGTGAACTCCAAGACATAAGAAACCAACTAGAACTCCAGAGCAGTGAATACAAGATGCTTTTGGATATTAAGACTCGTCTGGAACAAGAGATCGCCAAATACAGAGAACTGCTAGATGGAGGCGATAAGAGGTGAGTCCGATGGATGAGGAAGCAATTGTCTGCTAAGATTAGAAAAACATTAAAGGGGTACTCCGCCCCTAGACATCTTATCCCCTATCCAAAGGATCGGGGATAAGATGTCTGATTGCGGGGGTCCTGCTACTGGGGACCCCCGTGATCTCGGCTGGTACACGGAGCGAAATTCGTTCCATGCCGCATGACTGGCGATACGGGGTGGAGGCCCGTAATGTCACGGCCACGCCCCCTCAATACAAGTCTATGGGAGTGGGCGTGACTTCCGTCACGCCCCCTCCCATAGACTTGCATTGAGGGAGCCTGGCCGTGACGTCACGAGTGGGCCGAAGCTCTAAACTAATGCTGGGTGCAGCAGGGAGATCACGGGGGTCCCCAGGACCCCCCACGATCAGACATCTTATCCCCTATCCTTTGGATAGGGGATAAAATGTCTAGGGGCGGAGTACCCCTTTTATCTTTTATTGTATTCAAGCTTTCATTGTAAGCTTGGTAACATAAATTAAGGAAAAGAGGTACAGAATTTAGAACAATCCCCCACTGGTGCCTGTAACTTAATATAGCTGGGACCCCATAGAAGTCACTTAACTCTATTGACTCTCCTCAGGGCAATGACCGCCACATTTCATCACTACATTAACAACTAAACCAGGAACAGTCAACGTATAACAACTTAGACCATACATATCATAGCAATATAAAGACAATGGCCGTAGAGGGCAGAATGGGCAGTTCTACCTAACCTCATATTGGTAGACGACATCCCTGCTCACCACATTTTGTTGCCCCTTTACCAATCCCCATCAAATTTTCCCCCTATCTAAGAAAAAAATCCCTCCTATACCCTACCCTATGTGCAGGAAAAGACGATGATCCAGCACTTGGAAACAATAGCTTTATTGAAGATCACTTGACACTGTCAACTGAGGAAGAGTGCATGCGCTCGAAACGCGTCTGAGGGTATGGTCGGTTTTAACAGTGTCAAGTGATCTTCAATAAAGCTATCGTTTCCAAGTGCTGGATCATCGTCTTTTTCTGCATATTGTGTGCCGTTTCGGGCACAGATCCGTGTACTACATTGGAGTGGAGAGCTGGATTTCTTTTCTACAAACCCTACGCTATAGTCTTAAAGACTTCCCAATGGCTGTTCTCTCCCTGTCAAGCACAGATATGAAGATTTTTTTTTAGAAACAACATTTATGCCAGTGTATATTATTACTATGGTCCTACTTCTATTATTATCCGTGTAAAATAATGTAAGAATATATTTGTTTTCCAGCATTCCTGCAGCTGGCGGATCTTCCTCAAGTACAGTCACAACTTCTTCCACTACATGTAAGTAGAATAGTACATAACCGGATACAATGAAGATGCTGATTCTAGATCCAATCTAATAGCTAGAGATGAGCAAATCCATTTCAAGTCTGTTTTGGCGACTCTCACTGTTAGGTCCATTTGGGATTTGGATGCCGATTCTGATTTGGAAGTGCCTCGATTGCCTTGCGATTGCCCACACCAAACTATGCACAGGAGCACGGACTCCTATCAAAGACAGGAGTCCCTGCTTTTGTACTGTACACCGGGTGGCTGTGCCAGATGCAGAGTGCCATGTCAAGCAAATGCAGTACGTGTTAGCATACAGCATGGATGGTTACTCTAGGCCGCTCAGTGTACATGAGCAGGGAAAAAAACAAAATTGAAAATTTGCCCTTCTTTCTAAGAACATATGATCTCTTAAATGGGTTCTCTGTGGGTCTGGTAATTTTTTAGGAGCATAGCCCCTTTTATCCATAGACTGTGTCTAGTATTAAAGCTTAAAGGGGTATTTTGGCTTTATACATCTTATCCCCTATCCAAAGGATAGGGGATAGGATGTATGATCGCAGGGGTCTTGCCGCTGGGGACCCCCGCGATCTTTGGAGGGTGCTGTCTCCGAGACGGGGACATGATGTCACGGTCACGCCCCTAGTGACATCATGACACGTCCCATCCATTAATGTCTATGGGAGGGGGCGTGACGGTCGTCACGCCCCCTCCCATAGACATGAATGAAGGGGGCGTGGCGTGACATCACTAGGGGCCGTGGCCATAACGTCATGTCCCCACCTCGGAGGCAGTGCCCGGCACAGAATTCCGGGGCTGAACCGAGATTGTAGGGGTCCCCAGCGGCGGGACCCCTGCAATCATATACCTTATCCCCTATCCTTTGGCCGGCTGCTCCTGTATCTTTTGATTACCACCGCCCATTGGGAAGGGAAAAGGAACCAAGGCTTACCTTGCTCTATGGGCCCCTGTAGCTGTTGTATGATACCCATTTGGTTGGAAATTCTTGTTTTTCTTCCCAAACAATGTCTGATTCCCTGTTTGACTGTAGGATCAAATAAAGAAATAGAGCCCAGTCCAACATGACATATAAATGGTAAATATGTATAATCTAGTCAAGAATAACACCATTTCTTCTTCTCCCTACAGCTACTACAAGAGTCCGCTAAGCTTGAACCCACAACACAAAACCCAGAATGGTTTTATATTGCACGGCTCTTGTATGCCTCCCTCGTGTCTCTTCATATGCAAGGACACTAGTTACATGGTGTTTCTCTGGCTTTTATGGTGGTCAATAAATCTTTTCTTTCTGCAAGGTATCTTTGCCTCATGTGTTTTTATTCGCTATTCATTTGAATTATAAAAAGAACGAATTGCCAATAGTAAATACAAGGTTTCCTGAACTCCTTTTAGGGCCGCATAATCATGTGACCAGATTCATTGCGCTATTGTCCTGTGGATGTGGCTCTGTGGCGGCCCCTAGTGTTCACAGTGGATGTGACTGACAGAGCTGCGTTGAAACTACTGGATTAGTTATGTCTTAGTCCAGTAAAGGGAGATCACTGTATACAGCTATTATTGAGAACCATCTTTTTCTAGTGGGGGGGGGGGGGGGGGGATTATACCTGGGTAAAGTGTAAAAATGGTTTGTATTTCCCAATATGGCTCAAGTCTGAGGATTATGGTGCATAATACCGAGCAACGGTAGGTCAGGAGAGCAAAACAATGCCCCTTTTTCAAAATGTTTCATATTGTTTGCCAACAGAACGGTCATAGTGGTACAAAATGCTTAGTTCGATGCCACTGTAATGCGTATGCTTGAATGGAAATACATTTCTATATTCCATTGAATGCTATAACCAGGAAAACTGAGTGACATATAGCCTGTTGAGAGATGGACCATTCAGGCATTAGAGCAGTGCCCAAAGACCCCATGCTAGGGAATCCCCATCTCACATGTAGCCCCACCCTATGCCTCAGTAATACATTGGTATGCCATAAAAGTATCCCCACATATAAAATAGAATGCGTCCATCACCCCATAGACGTAGTATATAAGTGACTACATTTGGTCTATTTCCCGAACGTAAACTACAGTATGAATTCAAGTAGAGAAAACAGACATGGTCGCACATCCACAAATTGCATTTTGATCTACTTGCTTGTCAGCATAAATTCAAAAACTAACAGGTTGTTAGTATACATTTTGATCAAAAAGTACAAGCCCACTTGCCACGTCAAGGCCACCTATTTATAGTGGGTCCCTAAATGTCCCTAGCATAAAATGGCGTAGCGCTGGGCGGCGACCGCCACCGCCGCAACACCATTGCCCACAGGGGGAAAGACCCACTGGCAGAGCAGCCCCAATGCCACTCAAACCAGTCCCAGGGAAGCACCTCCCCACAGACACGGCGCCACGGCAGCAATGGATGCCGCAAAGCACCACACCAGTGTGAACAAGGTGTAAAAGCTCACTTACCATGTGCTCCCAGTCAGACTGGGAGACTACCAGAAAAGAAAGGGCCCTGAGCAACTTCCTGCTCATCTATATAGGGTTGGGCTGAGGGGGTGGGGCAGAGTGCAGACCAAGTAAAAACAACAAAAAAAGAAGGGGATAGAAGACACAATGTGAATTCAAGTAGAGAAAACAGAAATGGTCGCACATCTACATATTGTATTTTGATCTAATTGCTTCTCAGCATGAATTCAAAAACTAACAGGTTGTTATTATACATTTTGATCAAAAAGTACAAGCCCACTCGCAATGTCAAGGCCACCTATTTAGAGTGGGTCCCTAACGTCTCTAGCATAAAATGGCGTAGCACTGGGCAGCGACCACCATACAGTAGGTGGAGTATACTACAGTAAACTATGCATTTAAAGAATACCTGTCACCAAATAAAACTTTTAATATAGTGTTCCTTGTGTAATTAGCAGACTTTTCCCCTTTCACTTGCATTTAAAATTATCAATATAAATATGTTTAAAATGTAATAGACCACTAGGTGGCTCTGTTCTGTTCCCTGCCACAATTAATACAGTGAGTTTGGTCTCCACCCAGCCTGGCAGGAGTCCAAACTCAGGAAGTGCTTGACAGCTGCACAGAAAGTTAAAGCTCCACAGATTCTCACAGAAAGTTACACAGACTGAAACCTGCAGGAGAGCCTCACTGATAGCAACACAGACTGAAACATGCACAGAGCCTGAGGTCTTCTATTCATCACAGCACTGCAACCATGTGAGGGCGGAAGTGGTCCCCCAGCAGGCTTCAGTGATGTCATGCGTGCTAGGAAACTCCCACCTTGCTTTTTAAAGCTCTGAATTTTTTTTAAGGGCTGGAAGGGTATTAGGATACATTAGGGAACATGGCCTGAGTTAGTTTAGAATAGTTTATTTGGTGACAGGTACTTTTTAAACACCGCAAAAGCAAAAAATAGACTGACTGTAGCGAGTAGTGGACTAAATTCATGGAAACCTGCCCCCCCTTTCAGAACCATGAGTGATCAGGATGGTCCTTGGTTGGCTTTTCCCTGCTCCACCAGCCAGGTATAGCGAGAGATCTATCGATCAGGGATGGCGAGGCATCCAGGAGCCATTGAGGCAACATGAAAGTAATGAAAAGCCAGATATGGGTATTTATTGGTATAGCATGTATGTATATCTTGGATGCAGCCCTAACGCATGATGTGAACAGGGCCTTAGCATTGCACTCATGCAATAGGCATCTTTTCCAACAAATATGAGGCTTGGGGGTGACTCTGACTGAGAGAGATAAAGCTCTGTTCACACTTTGTATTAGCACTTGCTCCAAATCTATACCTCTGATGGAAAGCTCTGACACCTGACATAGTATAGACAGAATATCAGGTATGTCAATGCATCCCTGGCTGGTGGATGCCAAAAGGACATTCTTTTGGCATCTACTGAGGGCCCCTATGGATATGTTCGGCATTTGCAGTGTGTGAACAGAGACTAACATAGGAACTAGAACTACTAGAGTGCTGGACAATAGTGATTGGTTTGGAGAAAACAAGAAACTAATAGCTAGGTGGACAGGGTTTAACCTCTTAAGGACGCAGGGCGTATCCATACGCCCGTGGGAATTCCGGTCCCCACCGCTAGCCGGTTGGGGAACGGAGCCGGATGCCTGCTGAAATCATTCAGCAGGCATCCCGGCATATCGCCCAGGGGGGTCATTATGCCCCCCCATGTCGGCGATGGCCGCAGATCGCTGGACAATTCAGTCCAGTGATCTGCGGCGATTCCGGGTCAATCGGGTCTCCAGTGACCCGGTGACCCGGAATGGAGGGGCAAGCTGTGCATAACTAGCTTGCCCCCTGACTGGTGAGCAGTTAAGGGGTTAAGAAATATACAGGCAAGGTTTTTAGCCCCCTCCCCCGTCTGTAAAAACTTGTTGGTAACTATAGTGGTATGTCCCATGGGTGGGGTGGGGGAGGAGTGCACCAATCAGGGGTGTAATAGTTTCCCGGGCTTTCAGGGGCCCTCCCCTGGGTATTTATAGCTGTGGTGCCTCCCTTCCCCCCCTAAATCTGCCCAGGACCCGGAGTTTTGACTGCTGGTTGGTGAGTGTCTTCCTTTTATTTGTGGCCTGGATGGAGCAGGAGGGTGAGGGCTGGCATGCTCCCTTATGGCTGTGCTGGCCTCCCCTCCTGTTGCACCCGAGGCGGGTTTGGGAGGCTGGCGGACCTCTCACAGTCCCGCTCTCCTACCCACTATGGCCCCTGTGAGCCCTGTCCCGCCCGTTCCTTTTGCCCTCTTCCCTGCCCGTGGCCCGTGGTGTTTTCCTTGTTCCCCCCCCCGTCCCCCTCCGTCTCTTTTTCCTCTTTGCGGTCCCCTCCGTCTCTTCCCCCCCCCTGTTCCCCTCCGTCTCTTCCCCCCCCCCTGTTCCCCTCCGTCTCTTCCCCCCCCCCCCCCTGTCCCCCCCCCCCCCCTGGCTCTGGAGGCAGCGGCCCCTGGGCGATTCTGTGGCGATTCCGGGTCAATCGGGTCTCCAGTGACCCGGTGACCCGGAATTACTGGCTGATCGGGGCCGTTTCTGAGGGCCCCGAACAGCCAGAGCCTGCAGGGGTGAGGTGGCACTGGTGCCACCTCACGATCGCACTGATTCGTCGGCCGGATTACCGGCCGACCAATCAGGGCGCCTGCTGCGGGTGTCACTCCCGCACCCGCTCCGCCCCTCTTCCGGAGGACGTGAGCAGGTGCGGGAAGACGACCCCGGGTGCTGGGGACCCCGATCCCCGGCGTCCCTGTTGGGATCGGGGCCCCAGGAGCAACGGCGGCAAGGGACTGACCTGCGACGGAGCAGCAGCAGGAGGTGAGTGACAGCCTCCTGCTGTTGCTTAGCAACAGCTCCCAGCATGCAAAAAGGGCATGCTGGGAGCTGTAGTTATGCAACAGCAGGAGGCAGACCACCACAACTCCCAGCATTCCCTTATGGGCATGCTGGGACTTATGGTTTTGCAACAGCTGGAGGCACATTTTTTCTATGGAAAAGTGTACCTTCAGCTGTTGTATAACTACAACTCCCAGCTTGCACTAACAGCTAAAGTGCATGCTGGGAGTTGTAGTGGTGCATCTGCTGGTTGCATAACTACAACTCCCAGCATGCCCATTGGCTGTCGGTGACTGCTGAGAGTTGTAGTTTTGCAACAGCTGAAGGCACACTGGTTGTGAAACTCAGTTCTTTTTTACCTAACTCTGTGTTTCACGACCGGTGTGCCTCCAGCTGTTGCAAACTACAACTCTCAGCAGTCACCTTACACCATGCACCGTACATGCTGGGAGTTGTAGTTTTGCAACAGCTGGAGGCACACTGGTTTTGATACACTGAGTAAGGTCACAAACTCAGTGATACATAACCAGTGTGCCTACAGCTGTCAGCGCATGCTGGGAGTTGTAGTTTTGCAAAAACCGCTGGATGTCCCCACCCCCCCAATGTGAATGTACAGGGTACACTCACATGGGCGGAGGTTTACAGTAAGTATCGGGCTGCAAGTTTGAGCTGCGGCAAATTTTCTGCAACAGCTCAAACTGCCAGCGAGAAACTACTGTGAACCCTGTGCGACTGTACCCTAAAAACACTACACTACACTAACAAAAAATAAAATAAAAAGTAAAAAACACTACATATACACATACCCCTACACAGCCCCCCTCCCCTCCTCAATAAAAATGAAAAACGTCTGGTACGCCACGGTTTCCAAAACGGAGCCTCCAGCTGTTGCAAAACAACTACTCCCAGTATTGCCAGATAGCCACTGACTGTCCAGGCATGCTGGGAGTTTTACAACAGCTGGAGGCACCCTGTTTGGGAATCACTGGGGTAGAATACCCCTATATCCACCCCTATGCAAGTCCCTAATTTAGGCCTCAAATGCACATGGCGCTCTCACTTTGGAGCCCTGTTGTATTTCAAGGCAACAGTTTAGGGCCACATATGGGGTATCGCCGTACTCGGGAGAAATTGTGTTACAAATTATGGGGGGTATTTTCTGCTATTACCCTTTTTAAAAATGTAAAATTTTTGGGAAAAGAAGCATTTTAGGTAAAAAATAATTTATTTTTTTTACATATGCAATAGTCGTGAAACGCCTGTGGGGTATTAAGGTTCACATTACCCCTTTTTACGTTCCCCAAGGGGTCTAGTTTCCAAAATGGTATGCCATGTGTTTTTTTTTTTCTGTCCTGGCACCATAGGGGCTTCCTAAATGCGGCATGCCCCCAGAGCAAAATTTGCTTTCAAAAAGCCAAATGTGACTCCTTCTCTTCTGAGACCTGTAGTGCGCCAGCAGAGCACTTTTCACCCCCATATGGGGTGTTTTCTGAATCGGGAGAAATTGGGTTTCAAATTTTGGGGGGTATTTTCTGCTTTAACCCTTTGTAAAAATGTAAAACTTTTGGGAAACCAAGCATTTTAGGTAAAAATTCTTTTTTTTTTACATATGCAAAAGTCGTGAATCACCTGTGGGGTATTAAGGTTTACTTTACCCCTTGTTATGTTCCCCGAGGGGTGTAGTTTCCAAAATGGTATGCCATGTGTGGTTTTTTGCTGTTCTGGCACCATAGGGGCTTCCTAAAGGTGACATGCCCCCCAAAAACCATTTGACGCTCCCTCCCTTCTGAGCCCTCTACTGCGCCCGCCGAACAATTAACATAGACATATGAGGTATGTGCTTACTCGAGAGAAATTGGGTTTCAAATACAAGTAAAAATTTTCTCCTTTTTACCCCTTGCAAAAATTCTAAAATTGGGTCTACAAAAACATGCGAGTGTAAAAAATTAAGATTGTGAATTTTCTCCTTCACTTTGCTGCTATTCCTGTGAAACCCCTAAAGGGTTAAAACGCTTACTGAATGTCATTTTGAATACTTTGGGGGTGCAGTTTTTATAATGGGGTAATTTATGGGGTATTTCTAATATGAAGACCCTTCAAATCCACTTCAAACCTGAACTGATCCCTGAAAAAAAGTGAGTTTCAAAATTTTGTGAAAAATTGGAAAATTGCTGAGGAACTTTGAAGCCCTCTGGTGTCTTGCAAAAGTAAAAACTCATCAATTTTATGATGCAAACATAAAGTAGACATATTGTATATGTGAATAAAAAAAAGAATTATTTGTAATATCCATTTTCCTTACAAGCAGAGAGCTTCAAAGTTAGAGAAATGCTAAATTTTCAAATTTTTCATCAAATTTTGGGATTTTTCACCAAGAAAGGATGCAAGTTACCACAAAATTTTACCACTATGTTAAAGTAGAATATGTCACGAAAAAAAAATCTCGGAATCAGAATGATAACTGAAAGCATCCCAGAGTTATTAATGTTTAAAGTGACAGTGGTCAGATTTGCAAAAAAGTCCTTAAGGTGAAAAAGGGCTCAGTCCTTAAGGGGTTAATAAAACTATCATGTGACAATTTTTTGCCATTTGGGTGCCCACATATATCGAAAGTGGCAGTAATTTAGATTCAAGGGGTACTCTGCCCCTAGGGGATAAGATGTCTTATCACAGGGGTCCTGCTGCTGAGGACCCGCGCAATCTCCCTGCTGCACCCGGCATTTGTTTAGAGCGTCAGGTTCAGTGCCAGAGGTTCGTGACGTCACGGCTGTGTCTTGCTCGTGACGTCATGTCCACGCCCCCTCAATGCAAGTCAATGGGAGGGGGCGTGACAGCCGTCACGCCCCCTCCCATAGACTTGCATTGAGGGGGCATGGCCATGACATCATGAGCAGGGCGTGGCCATGATGCCATGAACCTCCGCACCGCATCGCCAGTCATCCGGCACGGAGCGAAGTTCGCTCTGTGCACTGGATGTCTGGGGTCCCGCAGCCGAGATTGCGAGGGTCCCCAGCAGCGGGGAACTTGCGATCAGACATCTTATCCCCTATCCTTTGGAGAGGGGATAAAATGTCTAGGGGCGGAGTACCCCTTTAACTCTGGGTTGCACTGAGATCCCCTAGTTGTGAATCATACACGTGGCATTGCTAAGGTGTACATTTCCATAGGCGCATTCTCATTAACCTCTATCAATCTTAACTAATTTCCAAACAAGTTATTACTATTGTGTGAGTAATGTTCTGAATTAAAATCTTGGCTTTGCCTACCATACAATTATCGACAACTTTTTAAGGATTAGACAACTCATGGCTCTTAGGCATAGAAACTAGCTCAAGTACAAGCAAGCTGGGACTTTTTAAATTGCATGGCCAATGAGGAAACACAAACTTATGATACCGCCATTACACAATACTAAGTAATACATGATATACATTATGTACACTATAGTATGTCATTTGCCATATTTAAATTTTTGCAGGTTGACAGATGTGGTACCCAGGGCTGGCCCAAGATATTATGCTGCCACCAAAAAAAATAAAAATAAAAAAAGGCATTGGGTCGGAAGAAGTTTCCCCCACATTAAGTAGGCAGCAGTTTCCACACATTAAGCAGACAGCAGTTTCCACACATTAGGTAGCAGTTTCCCCACATTAGGTAACAGTTTTCCTACATTAGGCAGCAATTTCCCCACATTAGGTAGCAGTTTCCCCACATTAGGTAGCATAGTTTCCCCACATTAGGTAGCATAGTTTCCCCACATTAGGTAGCATAGTTTCCCCACATTAGGTAGCATAGTTTCACCACATTAGGCAGCAGTTTTTCCACATAAGGTAGCAGTTTCCCCACATTAGGTAGCAGTTTCCCCAATATATAAAAATCAGGAACTGTGCAAAGCAGGAGAGGTTTGCTATGGGGATTTGCTCCTGCTCTGAACAGTTCCTGATACAGACAGAGGTCTCAGCAGAGAGCACTGTGGTCAGACAGAAAATAAATTCCAAATGAAAAAAAAATTCCTATGAAGCATACAGCAGCTGATAAGTACTGGAAGGGTTAAGATTTTTTAATAGAAGTAATTTACAAATCTGTATAACTTTCTGACACAAGTTTAAAAAAAAAAAAAAAAAAAAAAAAAAGAAAGTTTACCATCGAAGTACCCCTTTAAGACCTTGTGCTGTGAGCAGAGCTTCATGTGAGCTGCAGTGAGGAACAGAAGTTGGAAGAAATGTGAGGTGATTCCAAGGGAAGCCTGAAGAAAAGCTCTGAATCTAGTCAGCCCCGCCATTCTGCAAGTGTTCCCCGTACAGGAGTTGGTAAGTCATACCCTGGCGGTGTCAGTGAAATTGGACCTTAGCAGAACTTTAGTCAGTGTGGGATATCTCTTAATCTCCAAGTCTCAAGTCTATCCAATTCAAGTGGGTGAAAAGCACCATAAGTTCCAGCAAGGGAACAGGGCTCTTGAGTGATACACTGCATCCCTTCTACTCTGCTCCATACTGTGAGTGTTGTACCATGTACACCTGCCTCAGTAAATGACAGTTATCCATAACCAGATGTCGGTGTGGTCATTGCTCCCGTGCCTGGCCCAGGAGAAGCTGTCTCCTCCTCGGACCATGTAGAGGCTAATGGTGACCTGGCGTCATAAATTGACAAGTATACCTTGCCCCCCCGTGTGACCACAATATTACCGCTGTACACTGTGCCCCTGGTATAATACTGCCATGCTGTGTCCCCGAATATAATACTGTCACGCTGTGCCCCTGAATATAATACTGTTACACATACTGTGCCCCTAAATATTTAACTGCCATACACTGTGCCCTGGTATAATACCACCACCCACTGTGTCCCTGAGTATAACACTGCCACACTCTGTGCTCCTGGTATTTTACTGCCCCACACTGTGCCCCTGAATATATTACTTCCACACATTGTGCCCCTGAGTATAATACTGGCACACGTTATGCCCCTCAATATAATATTGACACACACTGTGCCCTGTACAGAATATGTGGTGAGGGCAGATGTTATTACCCTAGGGGCAGATGGCATAAATCCCTTGTATTCAGGACACCAGAGCGTGGTTAACCTCTGCGCAGAGGAGCCGGCAGGAGATGTCACTCGTCATATTATCCACACAGCCCACAAGACCCGCCACATTACCTGAGCCTGCCGAGGGCGGCCAGGTAAGGAAATATGAAAAATAGAAAAAGCAGGGGAAGAAGGGGGACCTAATGTGGGGGAACTATACTGCCAACCTAATGTGGGGGAACTATACTGCCAACCTAATGTGGGGGAACTATACTGCCAACCTAATGTGGGGGAACTATACTGCCAACCTAATGTGGGGTAATTATACTGCCAACCTAATGTGGAGGAACTATACTGCCAACCCAATGTGGGGTAACTATACTGCCAACCTAATGTGGGGTAATTATACTGCCAACCTAATGTGGGGGAACTATACTGCCAACCCAATGTGGGGTAACTATACTGCCAACCTAATGTGGGGGGAACTATACTGCCAACCTAATGGGGGGGGGAACTATATTGCCAACCCAATGTGGGGCAACTATACTGCCAACCTAATGTGGGGGAACTATACTGTAACTTATAGATCACCGCAGTGATCCGGCAAAACCCTATTTCCCATATATTAAAATTAACCTTTATTATTCCTCACACTTATAACAAACAATTAAAATTGCAGTGCTTATTGATCCATATAATGGCAATAACCAACGTCAGCCTGACTGTCTGACAATATAAAGTAGACGTCGCATGCACCTGCAGTGTGCTATGCGAATGGAAGCAGCACTGAACTCTAAAATCAATTCTCGGCCCCCCTCAACATGTTTCGCTGCTTGCGCAGCTTTGTCAAGAGGACTACGGGCACTAAGTTCTAAAACGCCAAGACGGGGTTTTTTAAAACCTCCCTTGGTGACATCACCAAACCGGATCTATTAACAGCTGATAGGCTGCTGTGCCATCACACCTATCGCTGTGCTATCATATAGATTGATGTAAACTACCACCTATCGTAATGCTCCTCTCCTATCCAATCAATCGTCGTCTGTAGTCTACGGAGCGTGATAGGTCCAGAACAACTGACGTGCCTGCGCTGTGACCTCTGCGCCGGCACTTATGTTTACTTTCGCTTCACGCTAATGCGCAGTAACACTTGCGCTAACACTTAGTTTTGTTTCATGATTCTGTCCATCTCCAGGTTCATTAGTACATCGGTCCCCTGCTTAGGTTCCCGGTAGATTTAACAATTGGACCTCTTTCCGGACTCATGATAAGTAGTTCATTATACACTGGACTTCTAGATGTTATATTTACAGTTGTTATTACTATGATTATATATTATTATATATAAGAGGGGCCTTGTATGAAATATCCATGACTAGAAATCAGACAGTCCTGTTCTATTCAATCAAGCATTCCCAATCTTATTCTGTGAATTTCTGGGGATAGCATCACTAGCATCCATAGTCAATTTTTTCACTCGAAATTATATTACCTAATGAATCTGGACATTTTTGTATCTATTGCTCCATTACAACCTAATGTGGGGGAACTATACTGCCAACCTTATGTGGGGGAACTATACTGCCAACCTTATGTGGGGGAACTATACTGCCAACCTTATGTGGGGGAACTATACTGCCAACCTTATGTGGGGGAACTATACTGCCAACCTAATGTGGGGGAACTATACTGCCAACCTAATGTGGGGGAACTATACTGCCAACCTAATGTGGGGGAACTATACTGCCAACCTAATGTGGGGGAACTATACTGCCAACCTAATGTGGGGGAACTATACTGCCAACCTAATGTGGGGGAACTATACTGCCAACCTAATGTGGGGGAACTATACTGCCAACCTTATGTGGGGGAACTATACTGCCAACCTAATGTGGGGGAACTATACTGCCAACCTTATGTGGGGGATGTCACGATTCGGCTAGCTGGTTGTGGATCCTCTGTGTCAGCGAGGGATTGGCGTGGACCGTGCCGGTGGACCGGTTCTAAGATGCTACTGGTATTCACCAGAGCCCGCCGCAAAGCGGGATGGTCTTGCTGCGGCGGTAGCAACCAGGTCGTATCCACTAGCAACAGCTCAACCTCGCTGACTGCTGAGAAGGCGTGGGACAGAAGGACTAGGCAGAGACAAGGTCAGACGTAGCAGAAGGTCGGGGCTGGCGGCAAGATTCGTAGTCAATATGGCAATAGCAGGAGGTCAGGAACACAGTATGGACAAACACAGTAAAGCTTTCTCAAGGCACTAAGGCAACAAGATCCGGCGAGGGAGTGCAGGGGAAGTGAGGTATAAGTAGGGAGTGCACAGGTGCAAGCTAATCAAGGTGATTGGGCCAGGCACCATCATTGGTGCACTGGCCCTTTAAATCTCAGAGCGCTGGCGCGCGCGCGCCCTAGAGAGCGGAGCCGCGCGCGCCAGAGCATGACAGCCGGGGACCGGGACAGGTAAGTGACCTGGGATGCGATTCGCGGGCGGGCGCGTCCCGCTATGCGAATCGCATCCCCGCCGGCCATGTCAGTGCAGCGCTCCCGGTCAGCGGGTCTGACCGGGGCGCTGCAGGGAGAGAAACGCCGCGAGCGCTTCGGGGAGGAGCAGGGACCCGGAGCGCTCGGCGTAACAGGGGAACTATACTGCCAACCTAATGTGGGGGAACTATACTGCCAACCTAATGTGGGGGAACTATACTGCCAACCTTATGTGGGGGAACTATACTGCCAACCTAATGTGGGGGAACTATACTGCCAACCTTATGTGGGGGAACTATACTGCCAACCTTATGTGGGGGAACTATACTGCCAACCTTATGTGGGGGAACTATACTGCCAACCTAATGTGGGGGAACTATACTGCCAACCTAATGTGGGGGAACTATACTGCCAACCTAATATGGGGGAACTATACTGCCAACCTTATGTGGGGGAACTATACTGCCAACCTAATGTGGGGGAACTATACTGCCAACCTTATGTGGGGGAACTATACTGCCAACCTAATGTGGGGGAACTATACTGCCAACCTAATGTGGGGGAACTATACTGCCAACCTTATGTGGGGGAACTATACTGCCAATCTAATGTGGGGGAACTATACTGCCAACCTAATGTGGGGGAACTATACTGCCAACCTAATGTGGAGGAACTATACAAAAATATAAAATTGTACTATTCTGATCCCTATAACTCTTTTATTTTTCTGTATATGGGGATGTATGAGGGTAATTTTTTGCGTTTTGATTTGTAGTTTTTATCGGTACCATTTGTGTTTTAACAAGACTTTTCAATAGATTTTTAGATATTTTTTATGGTATTTGAAGTGACCAAAAAAAGGTGCAAATCTGGTTAGTGCACTATTACAACTTTTGGGGCCCCACTTTTGATTTTGCCTAGGGCCACGCTAAGCCTAAAACCGGCCTTGTATAAGAAAGCTCCATTATAATAAATAACACATGGTAGGTGATTGACCTATTAGAGGTGCAGCATTGAAGTTCTTCCTCTGCTGAAAACTAATCTCATCTGGAGCTTTACAGGTAGTTCTGCAGTTCTGCTCTTTACCTGAAGAGGGAGCTCTAACTATGTCAGTAAATCTCCCCTCCGCTTCTTCTCATTCCTGCACAGTGATGTGAGATACTTGGAATGTGGGAGATGCAGCTTGTAATGAACTTGTAACCACCGGGGTCACAGGATTTATTGGGTTGGAAAATCTTTATTTGCCTGTTGTGAAGGTTGTGCCCTCTATAAACTCCATACATAACCAAGTGTATTCATTCCTGTACGCCATTTATTACTGAGCTGGACTGCCTGCATCCTAGTAACAATACCCGTGCTATCATTACTAGGCTCCTTGTGATATAGAGGACACAGGGAAAAGGCAGAGATGGCGCCAAATAGTGCAGTTAGTCCCAGTTTGTAAGGCTGGACAGTGTACCCACAATAAGAGTACAGTGACCTCCCCACCTACGATGGCCCCGACATACGATCATTTCAACATACGATGCTTTTGTATGTCGGGGCCATCGCATAAACGGCTATCCGGCAGCACAGACTGCTTCAGCTGCCGCCGGATAGCCGTTTACGGTGCCCCGTGTGGTCCGCTGACGATCACTTACCTGTCCTCGGGGCTCCGGCGCGTCCTCTTCGGGATCCCCTGCATCGTCGGCGCTCTCCATCGACGCCATCACGTTGCTGCGCACGCCGTCCCGTCATCCAATAGGAGCGGCGTGCATAGCGACGTGATGGCGGCGATGGAGAGAGCGAGGATGCCGGGGAAGCAGAGGCCTTGCCGGAGCATCGGGGACACCCCGGGGACGCTGCGACAGCGATGGAGGGCGACATCCAGGGCAGCGGTGACAAGCGGTGACGGTCCGGAGCGGCGGCGACAGGTGAGTATAACCTCCAATACCAGTGGTCTTCAACCTGCGGACCTCCAGATGTTGCAAAACTACAACTCCCAGCATGCCCGGACAGCCGTTGGCTGTCCGGGCATGCTGGGTGTTGTAGTTTTGCAACATCTGGAGGTCCGCAGGTTGTAGACCACTGTCCTATACTTTACATTGCACAGATCCCTCAACATACGATGGTTTCAACAAACGATGGTCCATTTGGAACGGATTACCATCGTATGCTGAGGGACCACTGTATTGCTCACCTGTAGGTGTTGTAGCTGTAGGTGTGCAAGCAGGCAATACACTGGTGATTGACCAGCCGTCTGTGCCAGCGTGAAGACTTTTGAGACCCCACTTATCTCCTATTTACTGGCTCTATCCCTCCCCTATAAACCCTACTTAAATTAAATAAATAACTGAAACAACACGGTTCTTTAAAGGGCTATTCCAGAAAAAAACTGGCTCCAGAAAGTTAAACAGATCTGTAAATTACTTCTATTAAAAAAATCTTAATCCTTTCAATGATTATCAGCTGCTGAAGTTGAGTTGTTCTTTTCTGTCTGGCAACAGTGCTCTCTGCTGACATCTCTGCTTGTCTCGGGAATTGCACAGAGTAGAAGAGGTTTGCTCTGGGGATTTGCTTCTAAACTGGGCGGTTCCCGAGACAGGTGTCATCAGAGAGCACTTACACAGAAAAGAACAACTCAACTTCAGCAGCTCATAAGTACTGAAAGGATTAAAGGGGTACTCCGCCCCTAGACATCTTATCCCCTATCCTAAGAATAGGGGATAAGATATCAGATTGCCGCGGTCCCGCTGCTGGGGACCCCCGGGATCCCCGCTGCGGCACCCCGCTGTCATTACTGCACAGAGCGAGTTTGTTCTGCACGTAATGACGGGCGGTACAGGGGCCGGAGCTTCGTTATGTCACGTCTCCGCCCCTTGTGATGTCACGGCCCGCCCCCCCCTCAATAGGAGTCTATGGGAGGGGGCGTGGCGGTCGTCACGCCCCTGCCATAGACTTGTATTAAGGGGGTGGGGTGTGATGTCATGAGGGGCGGAGCCATGACATCACGCTGCTCCGTCCCCTGTATCGCCCGTCATTACGCACAGAGCAAACTCGCTCTGTGCAGTAATGACAGCGGGGTGCTGCTGCGGCAATCCCGGGGGTCCCATCAGCGGGACCGCGGCGATCTGACATCTTATCCCCTATTCTTAGGATAGGGAATAAGATGTCTAGGGGCGGAGTACAACTTTAAGATTTTTCCGTCCTGTATGCAGGTCTACTCCGAGTTGGCCCCGCTTTCTCCATCTTCATTCCGCCAAGCTGTGACTTACACAAAACAAATACAACAAAAGGGAGGGAGGGAGGGCAAAAACTCTGGGTCCAGGGCAGCAAAGAGGGGGAGGAGAGGGACAGCAACACTATAAATACCCCGGGGAGGAGCCCCTACAGCCCGGGAAAAAACATGACACCCTGATAGGTCACTCCTTTTAGCCCCCACCCTTGGGACATAACACCCTGGTTGCTAGGCAGATTAAAGGTAGGGGAGGGGTGCTATAACTCCAGAATAAATTAACCCCTAAACGGCTCTCCAATCAGGGGGCAAGCTAGTTAAAGGAGAACTCCAGAATATAAATTTTGTCCTCCATACTGCCGGCAGAAAAAAATAAATAAAGATGTACATACCTTCCTTCGCTCCCCCGGGGCCTCTGGTAACCGGCTCCGGTCTCCGATGCGATACTCTTCCTGGTTGCCGGTGGTCGGCGAGTCATACTGCACTCAGCCAATCACCGGCCGCAGTGAAGTCCCGGCTCGGCCAGGGATAGGCTGAGCGGCAGTGTGAGAACGCTTCAAGACACAAAATTCTTCACTACACCGACACCTGCTGCCAGGTCCGAAAAGCTCCCACTGCCGCTCAACCTATCGCCGGCCGAGCCGGGACTTCGCTGCGGCCGGTGATTGGCTGAGTGCAGTATGACTCGCCGACCACCAGCAATCAGGAAGAGGATCGCGGCAGAGACCGGAGCCGGTTACCGGAGGCCCTGGGGGAGCGAAGGAAGGTATGTACATCTTTATTTTTTTTACTGCCGGCAGTATGGGGGACAATTTTTATATTCTGGAGTTCTCCTTTAAGCATAGTTTGCCCCACCAGATACAGAAGAAAACAGCTGGTGCTGAAAAAAACCTGGCGAGGTTTCCACAGTACTCTGGCAAAAAAGTGTCGGCTAAGAGGCGCACACCCGAGGATAGTGAACAACTGCTGTCTTTATTGAGTCATAAAACAGGTAGGACAACGTGTTTCAAAGGTACATCCTTCTTCATCAGGTCCTTTCAGCAGCTGATAAGTACTGGAAGGGTTAAGATTTTCAAATGGAAGTAATTTATAAATCTGTTTAACTTTCTGGCACCAGTTGATTTAAAACAAACAAACAAAAAAAAAGTTTTTCACCGGAGTACCCCTTTAAGCTATTCGATGGCAGGTTTGACAACTTTACTTGAGTTATATAAGGCCATCCACATCGAACAATCCCTTTTTGTTTGAGGACTCCCCTAATAATAGAGGCCTGGTGTTAAGAACCCCAGCAATAAACTGTAATCTGTGGGGGAAACCTGGCAAAAAATGTGTTAACATTTTCTGCAGCATCTCCACAGGTGAAGTGAGGTATTACACCATTCCTATAGAAGCTAATAGACTGTCTATAACAGAGTTTCCAAACTGTGGACCTCCAGATGTGGCAAAACTACAACTCCCTGCATGCCCGGACAGCCGTTGGCTGTCCGGGCATGCTGGGAGTTGTAGTTTTGCCACATCTGGAGGTCCTCAGTTTGGAAACCACTGGTCTATAAATACATGGACACATTGGGTCCTCCAAAGTGAGCTTTAGATAAAGGACCTAGACGTGAGCTATCCCTCTTTTAAAAGGGAACTCCGGTGGAAAACTTTTATTTTTTTTTAAATCCACTGCTGCCAGAAAGTTAAACAGATTTGTAAATTACGTCTATTAAAAAATCTTAATCCTTCCAGTACTTACTAGCTGCTGAATACTACAGAGGAAATTCAGTGCTCTCTGCTGACACCTCTGTTTATTTTAAGAATTGTCCAGAGTTGGAGAAAATCCCCATAGAAAACATATGCTGCTCTGGACAGTTCCTAGAATGGACAGGGATGTCAGCAGAGAGCACTGTGGTTATGATGTCAGAAGAAAACACTGTGTTCCAAAAAGAAAAGCATTTTCTCTGTAGTGTTCAGCAGCTAATAAGTACTGGAAGGATTAAGATTTTTTTTTTATAGAAGTAATTTACAAATCTGTTTAACTTTCTGGCACCAGTTCATTAAAAAAAATAAAAATAAACGTTTTCCACCGGAGTACCCCTCTTTTAATGGGGGTTGTGTTATGACAAAACCCGCGATGGCGTCTTTTTTTTAACATTGCAGTCAATGAGGAAATAACACAACACAACAAAACCATGGAAACAGTTTATGAAAAATAGAAGGTTCTAAATGATAAAGTGTCCACGTCATGAGTTCAGTGTAAGAGGTGACACAGCGCAATACTGTACAAGGTTACTGAACACCCCATAGGATTAATGGTTTACTATACTGCATTAAATATATTTTGTTGTTGCTGGGAAGCCTGTAGTATTGGTTAGGTATTAACAACACTTCCTATACAATTATAGAGGCCACTCCATTGAATCCAGCCTCCAATAATTCAGAATATCCTATAATCCACCACAATGTTCCTACTAGTCATGAGCAGCAGGGATCATATTCGAATTCGCGATATTTCGCAACTATATTGATGATTATTCGTCCTATGTTTGCGAAATTTGCATATTCGCTATGTTCATTCACTTTTTTTTCCATGTGAAAATTTGCCTGGAAAATTTGCATAAAAATTTACATAAAAATTTGCATGTGAAAAAAAAAAAAACAGACCCATGTGATAGACCCCATTCGCATGGAAAATTCACATAAAAATTGGAAATACCTGATCACTTCGTGACGCCAGGGCACTGTTATCCTATACACGGCCTGAGGTTTGGGACAGCTTCTACTGGGCCAGACATGGGGAGAAAATGAACACATCGACGTCTGGTTACGAACAACTGTCTGTACAGACAGCTGGCCGGTGTGAGAGTGCAGCGTAACCCCTTGGGAGTCCTGTTGCCTTTATGAGACTTGTGGTGCTTTCACCAGACAGAATTATACTGACTTGTGAGACTGAAGATCAAATTCTAGTTACTAGGCTCCTGTCAAGGTACTGAAGAACAGTCTGCAGAGACATGAATTTCCTCCTTGTGAGTGGTCCTTGCAGGATGACCAGATGACAGATTAGATTTGCAGTAGGCCTCTCCTCAGAGCACACGACACACAGCACACCTGAACCACACTATAGCTCAGGAGCCACACTAGGGTGAACTGACTAACTCCTCCTCTGCACCTCACTATACAGGGGAGACTTTTGGGGTTCTCATTGGCAGGCAGGGTCACATGGGGTTCACTGCTCACAATTAAAGGCACAGTAACAAGAAAACATATATATATATATATATATATATATATATATATATATATATATACATACAACATTTATTTATAAAAAAATATGTTATCTGGCATTATAACTCTCACATAATCCCTATCACAGTAAATCTCTGGTGGGCCCAACACCTTCTGCTGCCGAGCTGCCCGAGACAGTCCAAAGCCACGGGACAGCTATTGGTGCTGGGACACCACACAATATCACTGACCACTAATATTGTTGCAGATGTGGCGTCCTATTACAGTTCAGAGACCTTCTTTAGTGTGCATTTTATAGAAAGCCCCAAAGGGAACAGACTGGGAGCAGAAGGGGCTGATGACTGGGGGAGTGTTAGGAGCTAGCAGGTGGGAAGGAGAGGGTTAAATAAAGGTCAAGCAGGGCAGAGGGGGTGGCCTGTGGTGAGAGGCCTTAAAGGGGTACTCTGCCGCTACACATCCAAAGGATAGGGGATAACATGTCTTATTGCGGGGGTCCGGCTGCTGGGTATCCCCATGATCTCCGCTGCGGCACCCCAGTCATCTGGTGCATAGAGCGAGCTCAGCTCCATGCTGGATGACTGGCGATCACAGCCGCCCTCCATTCATGTCTACGGGAGGAGGCCTAAAGCTTCCATGACCATAATGCCTCATGCCAGAGATTGTGGGGGGTCCACCCACTGGGATAGGGGTTGACATGTTTAGGGGGCGGAGTACCACTTTAAATGGGTCAGAGTGAGGGAGGAGGGGTCAGTGGAGTTAGAGTAGAGAGCAAGTTTCCCCCCGACCCTTTCTTGGTAGGTTTATGGACATTGGCCACGGTTTGAGAGGGTTGGTTTGGTTTTTGTCACATCGGCAGGAGCTGGAGGGGGACTTGGAGAGAGTGGAGTATTGGAGATAATGGTATGGTGAGGCTGGGGTGGTACCCAGCCGGTGGGGGGAAATCCCTGCGGGTACGGTCCCAAAGGGGGAGTGGTCTCCAAATGAGGTGCCCTTGGATTAGGTGAGGTGATCTACTTAGATTTATGCTATATGTTAAGTGATTACAGAAATTCCCATAATGCATAGTTACCTTTTTTTTAAAAGCCATAACCATGACATTTAAAGGGGTCCTCCACCATAAGGTCATTTTAGTACGTACCTGGCAGACAGTAATGGACATGCTTAGGAAGGATCTGCGCTTGTCTTGCGGCTAAATGGCTATGTTGTGAGATTAACATAACACTGTGGCTAGCTTTTTGTGAACTGGTATTTCCTGTTGGAGTTTTCTTCTTTGCCTACAAATCCCAGAATTCCATTTTCCTCCCTCCTTTAGAAGGCAGCTCCCTTCCATTTATTCTTTTGTATTCAGAGGGTCACACGCTACACATTTTTCTTCATCCCTTAGTAGAGTGTTTTCCAACCAGGGTGCCTCCGGCTGTTGCAAAACTACAGTTGTAGTTTTGCAACAGCTGGAGGCACCCTGGTTGGGAAACACTGCCTTAGTAGCAGAGTTCTTCGCAGCAGGATCCTTTTTGCCTTTTAGAATTCCTGTGTGATTTATAGACCCTTCTCCTCCTCTTTCGGATCTTAACTCCTTTGTGCCACATTCTTCACCTCCAGTTCCATGCTTAGCTCATAGGAATTCAATTGCATAAACTGGCATTCATATGTTTGAAGAAGAAAAAAAATGAAGAACCCCCCCCCACCCCCCCCCCCAAAAAAAAAAAAAGCTAAACAAAGCTACGAATACTTTCTACATGCCACTTTCTGTTGCCTTAAGTCCTGCATTTTACACTGAATGGTGTTTGAAATGCTCCTTTCAAGAGATAAGCTTCTTGTAGGGAGTGCCCGAAAACACAAGTTACTGCTAGTGTGCGAAAGACAAGCATGAAGACTATGCCGCCTCCTGTTATTATTTATGACACTCTTTATTTTCTGTAAAGGCTCATCGGTAGGCGCAGCACATGGACGGTGCAGCCGCAGTAAAATTATTTATATATATATATATATATATATATATATATACACACACACACACACACACACACACACACACACACACACACACACACACACCGTATATACTCGAGTATAAGCCGACCCGAATATAAGCCGAGACCCCTAATTTCAACCCAAAAACGCAGGAAAAGTTATTGACTCGACTATAAGCCTAGGGTGGGAAATACATCATCACCGCCTGTTAATACCTTCATCAGTGGTCTTCAACATCTGCGGACCTCCAGATGTTGCAAAACTACAACTCCCAGCATGCCCGGACAGCCGATGGTTGTCCGGGCATGCTGGGAGTTGTAGTTTTGAAACCTCTGGAGGTCCACAGGTTGAAGACCACTGCGGCCTTCATCATCATCCAGACCCCCCTTTAGTTTTCTACTCACCTCCCCTCGGTGGGAAGGAAGGGTGAGCTGGTCCGGGCCATCTATGCTGCAGGGACCAGTCGTTCCAGGCTGTCCATCTTCACCGGGAGGCCCTCTTCTCCGCTCCGGGCCGGCCCCGGGATGTTCATGCGCAGGGACGTCACAGACCAGCTCACCCTTCCTTCCCACCGAGGGGAGGTGAGTAGAAAACTAAAGGGGGGTCTGGATGATGACGAAGGCCGCAGTGGTCTACAACCTGCGGACCTCCAGATGTTTCAAAACTACAACTCCCAGCATGCCGATGGCTGTCCGGGCATGCTTGGAGCTGTAGTTTTGCAACATCTGGAGGTCCGCAGGTTGAAGACCACTGAGAAGGGATTGACAGGCGGAGAGTTCACTCGAGTATAAGCCGAGGGCGGCGTTTTCAGCACGAAAAATCGTGCTGAAAAACTAGGCTTATACTTGAATATATATATATATATATATATATATATATATATATATATATATATATGTATATATATATATATATATATATATATATATATATACATTCATATTTTAAGGGGTACTCTGATGGAACGCTAATTTTTTTCATCAACTGGGGCCACAAAGTTAAACAGATTTGTAAATTACTTCTGTTTAAAAATCTTAACCCTTCCAGTGCTTATCAGCTGCTGTATACTCCACAGAAAGTTGTGTAGTTCTTTCCAGTCTGACCACAGTGCTCTTTGCTGACACCTCTGTCCATGTCAGTAACTGTCCAGACCAGGAAAAGTTTGCTATGGAGATTTGCTTGTACTTTAGACAGTTCCTGACATGGACAGAGGTGTCAGCAAAGAGCACTGTGGTCAGACTGAAAAGAATACCAGATAGAAATATAACTTCCTGTGGAGCATACAGCAGCTGATAAGTACTGGAAGGATTAGGATTTTTTAATAGAAGTAATATACAAATCTGTTTAACTATCTGGCATCAGTTGATTTGAAAAAAATAGTTTCCACCAGAGTACCCCTTTAACCAGTTAAGGACCCAGGGCGTACAGGTACCGGTATATCGATCAGCAGGCACCTACGCAAGTGCCCAGGGGGGGTCACCAGAATTTACACCGGCAATTTGCGGCGATTTCGGGTCATACGGGTCTCCGGTGACCCAGAAAATAAGGGGGATCGGGGTTGTCCAAGACAACCATGATCCCCCTGAAGGGATAGGAGTGAGGTGGCAGGGGTGCCACCCCTCCTATCCCTGCTATTGGTTGTTCACAAGCGATGACGAATAGCAGATCGGGGGTGGGGGGAGGGTTAACTTTCAGTTTCCCCGTTCTGCCCACCCACAGTAGGCCGGGCAGAACGGGGAAACCAGCGAGGACCGGCGCCGAAGGTCCACTTACCCATCGGCGGCGGCAGCGGGCGGCGACCGACGGTGGTGATCGGCGCCAGAAGAGGACGACTATGTGGCTCCCTGGATCCCACGGAAGCCGGTGAGTTGCCTAGCAACATCTGGAGGGCTACAGTTTGAGACCACTATACAGTGGTCTCTAAACTGTAGCCCTCCAGATGTTGCAAAACTTCAACTCCCAGCATGCCCAGACAGCTGTTTGCTGTCTGGGCGTGCTGGGATTTGTAGTTTTGCAACATCTGGAGGGCCACAGTTTGGAGATCAATGTGCAGTGGTCTCAAACTGTAGCCCTCCAGATGTTGCAAAACTGCAAATCCCAGCATGCCCAAACAGCAAACAGCTGTCTCGGCATGCTGGGAGTTGTAGTTGCGTACCTCCAGCTGTTCCATAACTACATCTCCCAGCATGCCCTTTGGCAATCTCATGAGCTGCCGCGGCAACTGAGGCGTCCATTCCCCGCCCTGCGCTTACAAATACTGGCCAATGCATGGCCGATATTTGTCAGTGAATTGCCGTTCCCCCGTATAACCCTTGGCGTACCCCTAGGGATACGCGTACCCCTGGTTGAGAACCCCTGCCATAGCAAACCTATCCTGCTCTGTACAGTTCCTAGAATAAAAAAACAGAGCAGGAAGCGCTCCGTAGTGTGATACCGCAATGTGTATAGGTAACGCAGAATGTAGATATGCACTTACCAGGAAGGGTTGTACTGCGTCTAAGTACAACCATGGAACAGAGTGCATATAGTGTAGAGTTCCAGCAGCCGCTCCACCTTTCATAGATAAAGATCCAATCCAATTTCCTCCAATATAGGCAGAGTCAGAGAGGCGCTTGAAACCAAGGTAAGAGTAAAACTTCTACTTTATTCCCATAATGCAACGCGTTTCGGGGGGGTTCCGCTTCATCAGGCATGATTGCCTGATGAAGCGGAACCCCAGCGAAAAGTGTTGCATTATGCCTATATTGGAGGAAATTGGATTGGATCTTTATCTGTACAGTTCCTGACATGGACAGAGGTGTCAGCAGAGAGCACTGTCGTCAGACAGAAAAGAAATTCAAAAAGAAAAGAACTTCCTCTGTAGTATACAGCAGCTGATAAATACTGGAAGGATTAAGATTTTTAAATAGAAGTAATTTATAAATCTGTATAACTTTCTGGCACCAGTTGATTTAAAAAAAATTGTTTTCCAGCGGAGTACCCCTTTAACGTCTTCATTGCTCAGGACCATGCCCATTCTACAATGACTCACTATAACAAGATAAGATCAGGTCTTAACAACATTTGTCATTATAGACCCCCTGCTGGTCTCCCATGATGCTTATTTTCCCTAAGATTCCTCTGTTGCTTATGTATCCCCAGTTGTTTATTTTTATTGTTACATCTCTCTGCTGTGATCTGGGCGTTTACTCTTTTGACCACTTGGTGGTCACCAATACGTCTTGTTGTGGAGGAACCTTATTTCTGCTCATGTTCCTTTTCACAGCAGTATTGGAATAGCCTAGCAGGGGTATCATGGAAATTCGTCTGTCTCATGATAACGATGTCCTTGCTCTAGTGGTTGGGATTCAAGAACCTTCCTGATCCCAGGCAGTTAAAGGGGGAACTCCGCCCCTAGACATCCTATATAAGATCTCTGATCATAGGGGTCCTGCCTTTGGTGACCCCCGCGATCTCCCTGCTGCACCAGGCGTTCGTCTAGGTACAGCGCTGGAGGCTCATGACGTCACGGCCACGCCCCCTCAATGCAAGTCCACGGGAGGGGCGTGATGGGAGTGACCTTACCAGTCTCCGCCCCACATCGCCAGCGGCAGGACCCCCTGCGATCAGACATCTTATCCCCTATCCTTTGCATAGGGGATAAGATGTCTAGGGGCAGAGCACCCCTTTAACCCCTGAGATGCCAGATTTTATAATGACTGCAGCGTCTGAGCAGTTTTAGACTAAGTGGGCTCCCTATGCCAAGGGTGAGTGTAACCTATTGGCACCCCACAGTTAAATAACAGGGGTGCTGATAGGTTCCCATGGCAGTCGTCAGCTTAATGAAGACAGGTCTGTCCTATTCGTACCCCTATTAAACCAGAGGCGGGACTAATAGGATGCCTGTCAGCTTTATGCTGACAGGGAATGCATTATATTGGTCCCCTGCAAGACTACAAAATAATAAAAAATATATATTAGAACCCCACCCCCCAAAAAAATTATATATATATATTCATCTAAATGTATGAAACGCGTCATGAATATCTACACTGTCTGTGCACCGAGGTAAAATTCTGCAGTAAAGCTCCTGGACATCCTTTCTTCTATTGTGTGTATATATATATATATATATATATATATATATATATATATATATATTGTATGCCACCTGCTCTAGAAAAAGCAAGTATAAGGAGTTAAATGGTGACATTAAGCAGTAATGCACAGCACTTCGCTACTTACTAAAAAAAAAAAAAAAAAAGCAGGGACTCTTGTGAAAATGACTGGCATCCCTGTGCTTTCCATTGCAGGGGAGTGTAAAAATGCACACCTGCTATCTGTGGCCAGGTATGCAGCATGTGCCTGCCCACTCAGTAAGTACAGGAGCAGGGTCTCCTGACAGTGACAGGAGTCCCTGCTTTTGTACTATATCTGGCAAAAGTGATTTTTTTTTTCTTTTTAAACTTTGGAATAACTCTGAATAATTCCAAATCAGTTCACTTATCGGGCATGCTAAATTTAAATACCTGAACCGATGTAGGATCAGCTGCCACCAGAAGAGTTTGGTTGCTGCTTATTTCCCCTTCTCTATTCAGAACACATGCATGCTTGGCTAAACAGAGTGTGCACATATATGGCAATGCAGAGAGGTACTTATTAGACATGTGTCTTTTATCAACCGTACTATGTACTGTAACTATATGAACAGACATTGAAAGCCCGGCACCCTTATTCTGAGAATTAAAGGGGTACTTAAGCGGAAAACTGGAAAAACAAAATTCTAATCAACTGGTGCCAGAAAGTTAAACAGATTTGTAAATGACTTCTATTAAAAAATCTTAATCATGGGCTAGGAGTGGGCAATAAAGACTCCGACACCAAATTATGGACAACGGAAGCTCTACTGAGGGTAGACAGGTACTAGGGGAGACAGGTACTAGGGGAGACAGGTACTAGGGGAGACAGGTACTAGGGGAGACAGGTACTAGGGGAGACAGGTACTAGGGGAGACAGGTACTAGGGGAGACAGGTACTAGGGGAGACAGGTAGTAGGGTAGACAGGTACTAGGGGAGACAGGTACTAGGGGAGACAGGTACTAGGGGAGACAGGTACTAGGGGAGACAGGTAGTAGGGTAGACAGGTACTAGGGGAGACAGGTACTAGGGGAGACAGGTACTAGGGGAGACAGGCACTAGGGGAGACATGTAGTAGGGTAGACAGGTACTAGGGGAGACAGGTACTAGGGGAGACAGGTACTAGGGGAGACAGGTACTAGGGGAGACAGGTACTAGGGGAGACAGGTAGTAGGGGAGACAGGTACTAGGGGAGACAGGTAGTAGGGGAGACAGGTACTAGGGGAGACAGGTGGTAAAGTCTATAATTCAGCCAGGGCCCAAGGAGGTGACCAGTGAGGCAGAGACCTAAAAGGGGTATTCCGGGCAAAAACATTTTATCCACTATCCAAAGGATAATGGGATAAGATGTCTGGTTGCAGGGGGGGGGGGGGGGGGGGGTGGTTTCTGCTTATATGGGGGAGACTAGCAGGGAGCCCATAGGTCCCTCTTGGGATCACCTGATCACTGGTACCTCCTGGGTAACAAACACATGACATATCACATGGTATAACTCTTAAAGATACAACACATTTTATAGTACAATACACTGCAGAACATATGTACAGGGGGGGGGGGGGGAACAGGTGCAAGGAGGACACTGAAGGAGGCTACCTGACAGGACAGCAAGGGTACGGGGCAACATCTCCCGTACTGGGCCACTACAACACAACTTCCTCTGCAGCACACAGCAGTTGATACGTACTGGAAGGATTAAGATTTTTAAATAGAAGTAATTTACAAATCTGGCACCAGTTGATTTGAAAACCTTTTTTCCCACTTGTTTCCTCCAGAATACCCTTTAATACTGGAATAGAAGTCAATTACTGTGTATTGTATTAACTTTCTCTCAAGAAACTACTGAAAGCGTTAACCACCCAGGAACTAACTAAGAAATGTGTGGCCAAATAAGGAGGGTTGGCACAAACTCCCTTGTGTTTCTGGCATTGGTGTCAGTCTTGAGCAATCCTGCTAGACATAAAACACACATTTTATCTTGGCTGCGACAATATAGGAGAGGAGGTTGGGGAATGATTAACCCACGATAAAGCTGACACACAAAGTATGGAGACCATGAACCGTGCCCACGGGAGGAGCCGGCACACTGCCCACAGGAGGGCCTGGCATCCAGCCCTGGAGACTGGACCTCGGCATTGTGTTCTAGTATCAAACGTACCTAGATGAAAGGCGAATGGGCCACGTACAGGGCCGACTGTAATAAATCTCACATGACCGGTTGTTGGAGGTTCTGCTCTGCTTGTCACAAACAGTAAAGTTCCTTTAGGCCAAAATCTTGTATTCAGTCCTTCCAAAATTATTACCAAATTACAATCTTAAAGGGAACTATGGCCCCTCTGCCATATATTATTAAGGGGTACTTCGCTCCTAGACATCTTATCCCCTATCCAAAGGATAGAGGACAAGATGTCTGATGTCTGGGGATCCCCGCGATCTCCCTGCGTTCACTTAGAGCGTCAGGTGCAGAGCAGGAGGCTCGTGACGTCACGTCCACGCCCCTTCAATGCAAGTCTATGGGAGGGGGCGGGACAGCTGTGGACATGACATCACAAGCCTCCGCCCCGCATCGTCAGTCATCCCGCATGGAGCAAAGTTCGCTCTGTGCACCGGATGTCTGGGGTGCCGCAGCCGAGATCGCGGGGGTCCCCAGTGGCGGGACCACCGCGATCAGACATCTTATCCCCTATCCTTTGGATAGGGGATAAGATGTCTAGGGGCGGAGTACCCTTTTAAGCTACTAACTAGGAATCATAAAAAGTTGCCCAACAGACAACAGAACAAAAGTTCTACTAGAATGTTCTCTGGTCACCACTACACCACTGGATAGCCAATTGCCAGCACCAGAGGTCAATGGGTATGTGCCAATCGACACGTTCCATGCTTCATCCACTTTAAAATTGAGAATTGATATGAAGGGGAGCAGAAGGTCATTACCATCATCTTGGATCCAAGGGGGCCTGTTTTAAAGAAGGGTGTGCTGGGGGGCTGCTCTAATCGTTGGAATCCTCAGGGTTTAGTTAGAGATGGTGAAACTTGTGGACCAGGGCTGCTAAGGTCCTTGGTGATTTTGGAGTTTATGGTCATCATCATCTTGATTCCATAGTTCACTAGCGCTCCTATGGAATGGGTGAAGATGAATATATCAAAAAATGAATGAAAAAAGACTATATATATATATACCATATTTTTTGCCGTATAAGACGCACTTTTTCTGGGGTGAAAAAGTCGATGCGTCTTATACGGCGAATACACCCCTATCGCGGCGGTCCCTGCGGCCATCAATGGCCGGGACCCTCGGCTAATACAGGACATCACCGATCGCGGTGATGCCCTGTATTAACCCTTCAGACGCCGCGATCAAAGCTGACCGCCGCATCTGAAGGGAAAGTGACACTAACCCGGCTGTTCGGGACCGCCGCGATTTCACCGCGGCGGTCCCGAACAGCTCGACTGAATAGCCGGGTTAGTGCTTACAGGACACCGGGAGGGACCTTACCTGCCTCCTTGGTGTCTTCTCCGTTCAGGGATCCCCTGTATGGTCGGCGCTCTCCTTCCTCGTCATCACGTCGTCGCGTACGTGCGTCGGCATGCGTAACGACGTGATGGCGGCGACGGAGAGCGAGGATACCCCGGCCGGTAGCAGAGACGTTCCTGAGCGACGGGGACACGGCGACAGCGATGGAGCGACATCCAGGGCAGCGGTGACGGGTCCGGAGCGGCGGGGACACGTGAGCATTACCTCCTATGCAGTGGTCTTCAATCTGCGGACCTCCAGATGTTGCAAGACCACTATTGGGTTCAAAATCTTAATTTTTTTAGATTTTGCACCAATAAATTGGGTGCGTCTTATACGCCGGTGCGTCCTATAGGACGAAAAATACGGTATATATATATATATATATATATATATATCATTATGGGTCCCTGTTTCCCATATATAAATAGATAGAACTGATATATAAATAAATAAATACTGGTGCAACAAATATGCATAAAAAATATTCTGTTTATTTTAGCTATTTATTTGAAAGTAGAAACCCGCAGTGTTGCAGATACAAAGGCGGAAAGGCGTTCCCCTCGGGGTCACTGGTGAATCACCCAGTGACCCCGAGGGGAACGCCTTTCCGCCTTTGTATCTGCAACAGTTTTGGTTTCTACTTTCACATAAATGGCTAAAATAAACAGAATATTTTTTAATGCATATTTGTTGTGCCAGTATTTATTAATTAATTAATTAATTTCTTTATTTATATTTGAGTCTATCAATATGTTACAATGAGATCAGAATCCCCAGGTTAGGTTCATTGGTGGAGACAGAACTACATAGGGTGGATAGAAAGCCGCAAATATCTACAGAGTTTCCAAAGCAAATGTAAAATGTCTTAGGAGGATAAAGGATACTTCCGCACCAGCAGATACTTCCACACCAGGCAGATACTTCCGCACCAGCAGATACTTCCGCACCAGGCAGATACTTCCGCACCAGCAAATACTTCCGCACCAGGCAGATACTTCCGCACCAGCAGATACTTCCGCACCAGGCAGATACTTCCGCACCAGCAGATACTTCCGCACCAGGCAGATACTTCCGCACCAGGCAGATACTTCCGCACCAGGCAGATACTTCCGCACCAGGCAGATACTTCCGCACCAGGCAGATACTTCCGCACCAGGCAGATACTTCCGCACCAGGCAGATACTTCCGCACCAGGCAGATACTTCGGCAACAGGCAGTCTTGACAAACTGGTACAATTGTTGTTGATTTGTTTGGATTTTATGACTGCATCATCACCAGAGCTCGCCCCGCCATGGTCCCACTCGGAATTTGCCTTTTAATTGTTGGCCATAGAATCTGACAATAATTGAATGCCTATCGTTGGTAATGTCCGCTCTCCACATATTTTTGCCTTCATCCACACATCTTTCTTGTTCTTCCCCATTTTGAGCGTTCAGGGATCACCTATAGTCCACTATAGACCCCACACGTGCCACACAAAAGAAACATAGAATGTGTCGGCAGATAAGGACCATTCGCCCCATCCAGTGGCGTTGCCAGGGTTGGTGTCACCCGGTGCGGTAGAAAATGGTGTCACCCCCATACCTACCCCCTCCCCCAGTAAGTTTTTAGCCTGTTGTGACAGACACGAGAAATTCCAGTATAATAATCAGATATACCAGTTTCCACAGAATTGGAAAGTGTTAAAGAAGTTTTCACCATTTAAATATACAGTTCCTAGAATTACTTAAAGGGGTACTCCACTGGAAAACATTTACTTTTATATCAACTGGTGCCAGAAAGTTAAGCAGATTTTTAAATTACTTCTATTTAAAATCTTCATCCTTACAGTACTTATAAGCTGGTGTATGCTCCACTGGAAGTTGTGTAGTTCTTTCCAGTCTAACCACAGTGCTATTTGCTGGCACCTCTGTCCATGTCAGGAACTGTCCAGATGCAGGATAGGTTTGCTATGGGGATTTGCTCCTACTATGGACCGTTCCTGACATGGACAAAGGTGTCAGCACAGAGCACTGTGGTCAGACAGAAAAGAAATTAAAAAAGAAAAGAACTTCCTGTGAATCGCTTATACAGCAGCTAATAAGTACTGGAAGGATTAAGATTTTTAAATAGAAGTAATTTACAAATCTGTTTAATAGCACCAGTTGATAAAAAAACATGTTTTCCAGTAGAGTACCCCTTTGAGCAATGGTAAGGTTATGCTGGGAAATGTAGTTTCACTGACCATAACTGTAGAACTGACAAGCGACTACAGCTCTGATAGGACATAGTGAGGAGAATACACAATGATATCAGTGACTACAGGTGACGTCTTCTCTATAGAGAGGAGAATGTACAACGATATCAGTGACTACAGGTGACGTCTTCTCTATAGTGAGGAGAATACACAATGATATCAGTGACTACAGGTGACGTCTTCTCTATAGATAGGAGAATACACAATGATATCAGTGACTACAGGTGACATCTTCTCTATAGTGAGGAGAATACACAATGATATCAGTGACTACAGGTGACGTCTTCTCTATAGAGAGGAGAATACACAATGATATCAGTGACTACAGGTGACGTCTTCTCTATAGGGAGGAGAATACACAATGATATCAGTGACTACAGGTGACGTCTTCTCTATAGTGAGGAGCATACACAATGATATCAGTGACTACAGGTGACGTCTTCTCTATAGTGAGGAGAATACACAATGATATCAGTGACTACAGATGACGTCTTCTCTATAGCGAGGAGAATACATAATGGTATCAGTGACTACAGGTGACGTCTTCTCTATAGTGAGGAGAATACACAATGATATCAGTGACTACATGTGACGTCTTCCCTATAGTGAGGAGAATACACAATGATATCAGTGACTACAGGTGACATCTTCTCAATGATATCAGTGACTACAGGTGACGTCTTCTCTATAGTGAGGAGAATACACAATGATATCAGTGACTACAGGTGACGTCTTCTCTATAGTGAGGGGAATACACAAAGATATCAGTGACTACAGGTGACGTCTTCTCTATAGTCTTCCCTTATCTAATTCAGATGGTACATACCACCGGGACTTGTTCCAGCTAAATCTTCTCTTTGCAGAATGTGACGCCCAGACATCTCCTCACTATGTCAGCGCATTCTCATCCTCTATATGAAAACAAGTATTATTATAAACCTGCCAGACACTGTATCCTCTAAATATAATACTACTATACACTGTACTCTGATTACAAACCTTCCATACACTATACCCACTAAATATAATACTACCACACACTGTACATTCTGAATATAATATCAACACATACTGTACACTCTGAATATAAATCTGCCACATACTGTACCCCTGAATATAATACCGCCACACACTGTACCCACTGAATGTAATACTACCACATACTGTACCCTCTGAATATAATACTACCACAAACTGCGCCCTCTGAATATAACATTGCCATACAGTGCACGCTCTGAATATAAATCTGCCACATACTGTGCCCCTGAATATAATACCGCCACACACTGTACCCACTGAATATAATACTACCACATACTGTACCTTCTGAATATAATACTACCACAAACTGTGCCCTCTGAATATAACGTTGCCATACAGTGCACGCTTTGAATATAATAACACAACCGCAGTAACACCCCTCAACATCCGTTAGCTGATGCTATTACCACGGGAGGGGGGTATTGATGGTGTTGCTAGTGGATGATGGGGGTGCTACTACTGGGGGGGTGTTGCTGGAGGATGATGAGGGTGCTACTGGCCATCCCTCCTGGCAGTATCACCCCCATCATCCATCGGCAGGATCATCCTCCTGGCAGGAGCACCGCCATCATTCACCATCAGGATCTGCTGATGGAGGTGCTACTGCTGGGGGGGGGGGGGATTGCTGGTGGATGATGAGGGTGCTACTGCCAGGGGGGAGCATTAGGTAGGCAGCAGTTCCCCCACATTAGGTAGGTAGCAGTTTCCCCACATTAGGTAGCATATTTTCCCCACATTAGGCAGCATAGATTCCCCACATTTGGTATCAGTTCCCCCTGTCACGATGCCGGCTGGCAGGTAGTGGATCCTCTGTGCCAGAGAGGGATTGGCGTGGACCGTGCTAGTGGATCGGTTCTAAGTCACTACTGGTTTTCACCAGAGCCCGCCGCAAAGCGGGATGGACTTGCTGCGGCGGTAGTGACCAGGTCGTATCCACTAGCAACGGCTCAACCTCTCTGGCTGCTGAAGATAGGCGCGGTACAAGGGAGTAGACAGAAGCAAGGTCGGACGTAGCAGAAGGTCGGGGCAGGCAGCAAGGATCGTAGTCAGGGGCAACGGCAGGAGGTCTGGAACACAGGCTAGGAACATACAAGGAAACGCTTTCACTGGCACGATGGCAACAAGATCCGGCAAGGAAGTGCAGGGGAAGTGAGGTGATATAGGGAAGTGCACAGGTGATAACACTAATTGGAACCACTGCGCCAATCAGCGGCGCAGTGGCCCTTTAAATCGCAAAGACCCGGCGCGCGCGCGCCCTAGGGAGCGGGGCCGCGCGCGCCGGGACAGGACTGACGGAGAGCGAGTCAGGTACGGGAGCCGGGGTGCGCATCGCGAACGGGCGCTACCCGCATCGCGAATCGCATCCCGGCTGGAGGCGGTATCGCAGCGCCCCGGGTCAGTGGATCTGACCGGAGCGCTGCAGTGAGGAGAGTGTAGCGAGCGCTCCGGGGAGGAGCGGGGACCCGGAGCGCTCGGCGTAACAGTACCCCCCCCCCTTGGGTCTCCCCCTCTTCTTAGAGCCTGAGAACCTGAGGAGCAGACTTTTGTCTAGGATATTGTCCTCAGGTTCCCAGGATCTCTCTTCTGGACCACAACCCTCCCAATCCACTAAAAAAAAGGTTTTCCCTCTGACCTTTTTGGATGCCAGAATCTCTTTGACGGAGAAGATGTCCGAGGAGCCGGAAACAGGAGTGGGAGGAACAGATTTGGGAGAGAAACGGTTAATGATAAGTGGTTTAAGAAGAGAAACGTGAAAGGCATTAGGAATACGAAGAGAAGGAGGAAGAAGAAGTTTGTAAGAGACAGGATTAATCTGGCACAAAATTTTGAAAGGACCAAGATAGCGTGGTCCCAACTTATAGCTAGGGACACGGAAGCGGACATATTTAGCGGAGAGCCATACCTTGTCTCCAGGGGAAAAAATGGGAGGAGCTCTTCTTTTCTTATCCGCGAACTTCTTCATGCGTGATGAAGCCTGTAAGAGAGAATTTTGGGTCTCTCTCCATATGATGGAAAGATCACGAGAAATTTCATCCACAGCGGGCAAACCAGAGGGCAAGGGGGTAGGGAGGGGGGGAAGAGGGTGACGGCCGTACACCACGAAAAATGGGGATTTGGAGGAAGATTCAGAGACTCTGAAGTTATACGAGAATTCGGCCCATGGTAGAAGATCTGCCCAGTCATCCTGGCGGGAGGAAACAAAATGTCGTAAATAATCACCCAAGACCTGGTTAATTCTTTCTACTTGTCCATTGGATTGAGGATGATATGCAGAAGAAAAATTTAATTTAATCTTGAGTTGTTTACAGAGAGCCCTCCAGAATTTAGACACGAATTGGACGCCTCTATCCGAGACGATCTGCGTGGGCAACCCGTGAAGACGAAAAATGTGTACAAAAAATTGTTTAGCCAACTGAGGCGCTGAAGGAAGACCAGGAAGAGGGATGAAATGTGCCATTTTGGAGAATCGATCAACGACCACCCAAATAACAGTGTTGCCATGGGATGGGGGTAAGTCAGTAATAAAATCCATACCAATCAGAGACCAAGGCTGTTCGGGGACAGGCAGAGGATGAAGAAAACCAGCGGGCTTCTGGCGAGGAGTCTTATCCCGGGCACAGATAGTGCAGGCTCGCACAAAGTCCACAACATCCGTCTCCAGAGTCGGCCACCAATAGAAGCGAGAGATGAGTTGCATAGATTTCTTGATGCCCGCATGACCTGCGAGATGGGAGGAGTGACCCCATTTGAGGATTCCGAGGCGTTGGCGTGGAGAAACAAAGGTCTTTCCTGGAGGAGTTTGCCTGATGGAGGCTGGAGAAGTGGAAATCAGGCAGTCAGGAGGAATGATGTGTTGCGGAGAGAGTTCAACTTCAGAAGCATCCGAGGAACGAGAGAGAGCATCGGCCCTAATGTTCTTATCGGCAGGCCGAAAGTGAATTTCAAAATTAAATCGGGCAAAGAACAGAGACCACCTGGCCTGGCGAGGATTCAGCCGTTGGGCAGACTGGAGGTAGGAGAGGTTCTTGTGATCGGTGTAAATAATAACTGGAAATCTTGATCCCTCCAGCAGATGCCTCCATTCCTCAAGTGCTAATTTAATGGCTAGAAGCTCTCGATCCCCGATGGAGTAGTTCCTCTCCGCCGGAGAGAAGGTCCTAGAAAAAAAACCACAAGTAACAGCATGCCCGGAAGAATTTTTTTGTAGAAGGACAGCTCCAGCTCCCACAGAGGAGGCATCAACCTCCAATAGGAAGGGTTTAGATGGGTCAGGTCTGGAGAGCACGGGAGCCGAAGAAAAGGCCGACTTGAGCCGTTTAAAGGCGTCTTCCGCTTGAGGAGGCCAAGACTTGGGATCGGCATTTTTCTTGGTTAAAGCCACGATAGGAGCCACAACGGTAGAAAAATGTGGAATAAATTGTCTGTAATAATTGGCGAACCCCAAAAAACGTTGGATAGCACGGAGTCCGGAGGGGCGTGGCCAATCTAAGACGGCAGAGAGTTTGTCTGGATCCATTTGTAGTCCCTGGCCAGAGACCAAGTATCCTAGGAAAGGAAGAGATTGGCATTCAAACAGACATTTCTCTATTTTGGCATAGAGTTGATTGTCGCGAAGTCTCTGAAGAACCATACGGACATGCTGGCGGTGTTCATCTAGATTGGCAGAAAAAATCAGGATATCGTCCAGATATACAACAACACAGGAGTATAAGAGATCACGAAAAATTTCATTAACAAAGTCTTGGAAGACGGCAGGGGCGTTGCACAGGCCAAAGGGCATGACCAGATACTCAAAGTGTCCATCTCTGGTGTTAAATGCCGTTTTCCATTCATCCCCCTCTCTGATGCGAATGAGATTATAAGCACCTCTTAAGTCCAGTTTGGTAAAGATGTGGGCACCTTGGAGGCGATCAAAGAGTTCAGAGATGAGGGGTAGGGGGTAGCGGTTCTTAACCGTGATTTTATTAAGACCGCGGTAGTCAATGCAAGGGCGTAGAGAGCCATCTTTTTTGGACACAAAGAAAAATCCGGCTCCGGCAGGAGAGGAGGATTTACGGATAAAGCCCTTTTTTAAATTTTCCTGGACGTATTCAGACATGGCAAGAGTCTCTGGGGCGGACAGAGGATAAATTCTGCCCCGGGGTGGAGTAGTGCCCGGGAGGAGGTCGATAGGACAATCATAAGGCCTGTGAGGAGGTAGAGTCTCAGCTTGTTTTTTGCAAAAAACATCCGCAAAGTCCATATAGGCCTTAGGGAGACCGGTTACAGGAGGAACCACAGAGTCACGGCAAGGGTTACTGGGAACCGGTTTTAGGCAGTCCATGGAACAAGAGGGCCCCCAACTCTTGATCTCCCCAGTGGACCAATCCAGGGTTGGGGAATGAAGTTGAAGCCAGGGAAGTCCAAGGAGAATTTCAGAAGTGCAATTGGGAAGGACCAAAAGTTCAATCCTCTCGTGATGAGGTCCGATGTGCATTAGAAGAGGCTCCGTGCGGAAATGTATGGTACAGTCCAATCTTTCATTGTTTACACAATTGATGTAGAGGGGTCTGGCGAGACTGGTCACCGGGATGTTGAACCTGTTGACGAGAGAGGCCAAAATAAAATTTCCTGCAGATCCGGAGTCCAAGAAGGCCACAGCAGAGAAGGAGAAGGCAGAGGCAGACATCCGCACAGGCACAGTAAGACGTGGAGAAGCAGAGTAGACATCAAGGACTGTCTCACCTTTGTGCGGAGTCAGCGTACGTCTTTCCAGGCGGGGAGGACGGATAGGACAATCCTTCAGGAAGTGTTCGGTACTAGCACAGTACAGGCAGAGATTCTCCATGCGGCGTTGTGTCCTCTCTTGAGGTGTCAGGCGAGACCGGTCGACCTGCATAGCCTCCACGGCGGGAGGCACAGGAACAGATTGCAGGGGACCAGAGGAGAGAGGAGCCGGGGAGAAGAAACGCCTCGTGCGAACAGAGTCCATATCCTGGCGGAGCTCCTGACGCCTTTCGGAAAAACGCATGTCAATGCGAGTGGCTAGGTGAATGAGTTCATGTAGATTAGCAGGGATTTCTCGTGCGGCCAGAACATCTTTAATGTTGCTGGATAGGCCTTTTTTAAAGGTCGCGCAGAGGGCCTCATTATTCCAGGATAATTCTGAAGCAAGAGTACGGAATTGTACGGCATACTCGCCAACGGAAGAATTACCCTGGACCAGGTTCAACAGGGCAGTCTCAGCAGAAGAGGCTCGGGCAGGTTCCTCAAAGACACTTCGAATTTCCGAGAAGAAGGAGTGTACAGAGGCAGTGACGGGGTCATTGCGGTCCCAGAGCGGTGTGGCCCAAGACAGGGCTTTTCCAGACAGAAGGCTGACTACGAAAGCCACCTTAGACCTTTCAGTGGGAAACTGGTCCGACATCATCTCCAGGTGCAGGGAACATTGGGAAAGAAAGCCACGGCAAAACTTAGAGTCCCCATCAAATTTATCCGGCAAGGATAGTCGTAGACCAGAAGCGGCCACTCGCTGCGGAGGAGGTGCAGGAGCTGGCGGAGGAGATGATTGCTGAAGCTGTGGTAGTAACTGCTGAAGCATAACGGTCAGTTGAGACAGCTGTTGGCCTTGTTGCGCTATCTGTTGCGACTGCTGGGCGACCACCGTGGTGAGGTCAGCGACAACTGGCAGAGGAACTTCAGCGGGATCCATGGCCGGATCTACTGTCACGATGCCGGCTGGCAGGTAGTGGATCCTCTGTGCCAGAGAGGGATTGGCGTGGACCGTGCTAGTGGATCGGTTCTAAGTCACTACTGGTTTTCACCAGAGCCCGCCGCAAAGCGGGATGGACTTGCTGCGGCGGTAGTGACCAGGTCGTATACACTAGCAACGGCTCAACCTCTCTGGCTGCTGAAGATAGGCGCGGTACAAGGGAGTAGACAGAAGCAAGGTCGGACGTAGCAGAAGGTCGGGGCAGGCAGCAAGGATCGTAGTCAGGGGCAACGGCAGGAGGTCTGGAACACAGGCTAGGAACATACAAGGAAACGCTTTCACTGGCACGATGGCAACAAGATCCGGCAAGGAAGTGCAGGGGAAGTGAGGTGATATAGGGAAGTGCACAGGTGATAACACTAATTGGAACCACTGCGCCAATCAGCGGCGCAGTGGCCCTTTAAATCGCAAAGACCCGGCGCGCGCGCGCCCTAGGGAGCGGGGCCGCGCGCGCCGGGACAGGACTGACGGAGAGCGAGTCAGGTACGGGAGCCGGGGTGCGCATCGCGAGCGGGCGCTACCCGCATCGCGAATCGCATCCCGGCTGGAGGCGGTATCGCAGCGCCCCGGGTCAGTGGATCTGACCGGAGCGCTGCAGTGAGGAGAGTGTAGCGAGCGCTCCGGGGAGGAGCGGGGACCCGGAGCGCTCGGCGTAACACCCCCACATTAGGTAGGTACCAGTTACCCCACATTAGGTAGCAATTTCCCCACATTAGGTAGCACAGATTTCCCCACATTCGGTAGCACAGATTCCCCACATTAGGTAGCACTTTCCCCACATTAGGTAGCTTAGATTCCCCACATTTGGTAGCACAGATTCCCCACATTAGGTAGCATAGACTCCCCACATTTGGTAGCACAGATTCCCCACATTAGATAGCAGATTCCACACATTAGGTATCAGTTTCCCCACATTAGGTAGCACAGACTCTCCAAATTAGGTAGCATAGACTTCACACATTTGGTAGTAGCTTCCCCACATTAGGCCGCAGGTTCCCTTGCAGGTTCCCCACAATGGGTCAAAGTCTCCCTACATTAGATCGCTGGTTCAACCCCCCCCCCAAAAAAAAAAAAAAAAACACACAACACAGAGAGACAAACACACACAGTCAGAGAGACACACACTCACAGACAGACACACACAGAGTCACACAGTCACACACACACGCAGTCACACACACAGAGTCACACAGTCACACACACACACAGTCACATACACACACACACACACAGTCACACACACACAGTCACACACACACACACACACACAGAGTCACACACACAGTCACACACACACACACACAGTCACATACACACACACACACACACAGTCACACACACACAGTCACACACACACACACAGAAGATAAGGCATAATTGGCACACCAGAAGGCCTCCTACATAATTCCAATACAAGAAATGATTGTGGGCAGGGGTGTAGCTTAAAGCTCCTGGGTCCCCCTGCAAAACACACACACACACAGTCACACACAGCGTCACACACAGTCACATACACACACAGAGTCACACACACAGAGTCACACACACAGACACACATACACAGCGTCACACACAGTCACATACACGCACACAGAGTCACACACAAACACACACACAGAGTCACACACAGAGTCACACACAGACAGTCACACACAGACAGAGGCACACAGACAGAGATAGAGACAGACAGAGAGACAGACACAAACACTCACCCATCCAGCGCAGCGATCCTTCTCTCCAGGCGCCCTGCGAGCGACGTCACTGACGTCCCTGACGTCCCTGACGTCCCATGCGGTGGTGCTGACGGACGGGCGCACGGCGCAGGTGAAGGCCGGGGCAGGGGGGGGGGGTGCTGACGGGTGGGCGCACAGCGCAGGTGAAGGTGGGGGGGGTGCTGACGGGTGGGCGCACAGCGCAGGTGAAGGTGGGGGGGGGGTGCTGACGGACGGGCGCACAGCGCAGGTGAGGGCGGCGGGTGGGGGGGTTGTTATTATGCTGAGGGACGGGAGGCCGGTTGGGCACAGATGGGGGATGTCGATGTAGCTGGGGAGGGGGGATGGGTGCTGCGAAGCGTCTTGGTGTCACCCCATTAGGTTGGTGTCACCCCATTAGGTTGGTGTCGCCCAGGTCGCAACGCCACTGGCCCCATCTAGTCTGCCCGCTAATCTGAATACTATCAATAGTCCCTGGCCCTATCTTATATGAAGGATAGTCTTATGCATATCCCTATCTTATATGAAGGATAGCCTTATGTCTATCCCTATCTTATATGAAGGATAGCCTTATGCCTATCCCAATCTTATATGAAGGATAGCCTTATACCTATCCCTATCTTATATGAAGGATAGCCTTATACCTATCCCTATTTTATATGAAGGATAGCATTATAAATATCCCTATCCTATATGAAGGATAGCCTTATACCTATCTCTATCTTATATGAAGAATAGCCTTATGCCTATCTCTATCTTATATGAAGGATAGCCTTATGCCTATCTCTATCTTATATGAAGGATAGCCTTATGCCTATCCCTATCTTATATGAGGGATAGCCTTATGCCTATCCTTATCTTATATGAAGGATAGCCTTATACATATCCCTATCTTATATGAAGGATAGCCTTATGCCTATGTCTATCTTATATGAAGAATAGCCTTATGCCTATCTCTATCTTATATGAAGGATAGCCTTATGTCTATCTCTATCTTATATGAAGGATAGCCTTATGCTTATCCCTATCTTATATGAGGGATAGCCTTATGCCTATCCCTATCTTATATGAAGGATAGCCTTATTCATATCCCTATCTTATATGAAGGATAGCCTTATGCCTATGTCTATCTTATATGAAGGATAGCCTTATGC
Organism: Hyla sarda; assembly: GCF_029499605.1. Classification (NCBI taxonomy): domain Eukaryota; kingdom Metazoa; phylum Chordata; class Amphibia; order Anura; family Hylidae; genus Hyla; species Hyla sarda. Next base: position 22,012,661 of record NC_079200.1, read on the forward strand.
TTATCCCTATCTTATATGAAGGATAGCCTTATACCTATCTCTATCTTATATGAAGGATAGCCTTATGTCTATCACTTTCTTATATGAAGAATAGCCTTATGCCTATCCCTATCTTATATGAAGAATAGCTTTATGCCTATCTCTTTCTTATATGAAGGCTAGCCTTATGCCTATCCCTATCTTATATGAAGGATAGCCTTATGCCTATCCCCATCTTACATGAAGGATAGCCTTATGCCTATCCCTATCTTATATGAAGGATAGCCTTATATCTATCTTATATGAAGGATAGCTTTATACCTATCCCTATTTTATATGAAGGATAGCCTTATGCTTATCCCTATCTTTTATGAAGGATAGCCTTATGCCTATCCCCATCTTATATGAAGGATAGCCTTATGCCTATCCCTATCTTATATGAAGGATAGCCTTATATCTATCTTATATGAAGGATAGCTTTATACCTATCCCTATTTTATATGAAGGATAGCCTTATGCTTATCCCTATCTTATATGAAGGATAGCTTTATACATATCCCTATCTTATATGAAGGATAGTCTTATGCCTATCCCTATCTTTTATGAAGGATAGCCTTATGCTTATCTCTATCTTATATGAAGGATAGCCTTATGCTTATCCCATGCATGTTTAAACTCCTTCACTGTATTTGCAGGGACCACTTCTGCAGGAAGGCTATTCCATGCATCCACTACTCTCTCAGTAAAGTAATACTTCCTGATATTACTGCAGAAACCTTTGCCCCTCTAATTTAAAACCTGACTGTTCAGGTTAACAAACCATAATATGTTGTAGCTAGAATTGCACTTGGCATCTGGTCATGGACTAGACTGTTCTGATAGGAAGTGATTACGGGTGAAAGGAGTCAGCAAACAATGGTCAGAAAGGAGTCAGCAAACAATGGTCAGAAAGGAGTCAGCAAACAATGGTCAGAAAGGAGTCAGCAAACAATGGTCAGAAAGGAGTCAGCAAACAATGGTTGTGCAACACCTCCCACCACCGATCAATATTTCTATATTGGATACATACTATCTGTATGTTTGTATTAGTATAGGAGATACAGTGGATATAAAAAGTCTACAGGCCCATTGGAATGGCAGGTTGATTTATGGCGTCAAAGCTGAAAAACTGATAAATCATTGCAGACTTTTTTCAAGTTGTCAGATTGCGTGATGTTTAAAAATTCTATTCCGCCCTCATGGAGTTACCCTGGCCGTAGATTAAAGGGTTACTCCGATACCCAGCATCCGGAACATTGAGTTCCTAACGCTGTGTGCTGGCTTCCGTGCTCATGCGCGCCCCCTCGTGACATCACGCCCTGTCATGTGATGTCACACCCGCCCCCTCCCATAGACTTGCATTGAGGGGGCGGGACGTGACGTCACATGACGGGGCGTGACGTCACGAGGGGGCGTGCATGAACACGGAAGTCTGCACACAGCGTTAGGAACTCAATGTTCCCGAGGCTGGGGAGTGGAGTAACCCTTTAAATTACAGTACATACTGGGGATGATGGTTTCGTGGCAGACTCCATTTACAGAATTCTGGCTACTGCAATTGGCATCAGTCATGCCCCCTCCCATAGACAGGATGACGCGTTTCGGGAGGATCCCTCCCATCCTCAGATCAGGATGACATGATAACAGGATGGACAGGTTTATATGGCCCCAAAAAGGGCGCCAAAAACAAAGGGGAGGAGTGTACAGTAACAGGTAAAATGACAGTATAGTGTACAAAACATTTATATAATAACATACATATTAAGAGCATGTATAAAAACAAGGTTAAGTGTGAAAACTGTTGCAGTGCTGGTAGGCAGGTGTACTTTAGAAACAGCTGTAGAACCGCAGTGGGCCGGAAGTGACCCACCACGGTGTGTGAACGGAAACTCTGTGTATAGAGTACAATCTCCATAGTAAAGACGCGGCCCGGCTGGTTGCCAGGGACGCGTTGTTATGCAGGAGAGCCATGTGATCGTCAGTCAGCCAATCAGATGGCGAGGAGTCTTGTCCGTTTTTTATTTTCTGCTCAATAAAAATGTCCTGCTGAGGACTTCTCCAGTACTTCTGGCTTCGCCTCATCCTTCTCATCAGAGTCAGCAGCGCCTACTTCAAGGGTTTTTTCCAGCCTTGCTTCCAGTATCCACTCCAGGGCGACCTAGTCTTCTCCTGCAACCCTTTTGGCTTAGGAGCGGCTCGAACCTATAAGCACCCCAATCTATTGTGGGTTACATGCGCAGTTACTACTACCACCAGGTGAGCAGCCATCTATAAGCTCCGCGGGGTTGCCACCCACTCACCACTCTCTTACCCCTGGGTAATACACGAGGCGCCATCCGTCGGTTTCTTTTCTCCTTTTTTCACAGAATTTACAGAATTCTGGCTACTGCAATTGGCATCAGTCTCGCCTTTTTGGGATTGCAATATAGTGGCGCATATTTACGTAGGGCTTGTTCCCATTCATGCGGCATCCCATAGGGGCCAGATCAACGAAAGCTAGACAAAAGGATTATTGTGATCTGATGGGAAATATCCCAGATGACCCTTAGGTCCAGGACAATTCCCCAATTCAGCCTATGGGGAAACCCAGGGGCGTACCTAGAGCATTTGGCACCCGGGGCGGACCCTTTGTTTGGCACCCCCCCCCCCCCGCCCACCACACACACGCACCCCCCTTAATTACACCCCCTCCCTCCCCTCCCTCCAGGAGCGGACTGACAACACTCGGGGCCCCCGGACCAAAAAAAAAGGCAAGGGCCCCTGCTAGGCTCTGCAGCTCGTCAATCTTCTGCCACGCTCCTATTCCATCCAAATCCCACACACAATAAATAAAAATTTATATATGTAAGAAACACTTTAACGTAAGTAAATTTCCATGACCAATAATACCAGTATACAAGGAGTAAATATATACCACCACACAATAACTGGATAATACCGCCATACTGTACTGAATAAAACCACTATATACAGACCAGTATACTATAAAGGATCTGTATACAATATAAGTGATTATATACAGGACCATATGGCGGTAGATATCAGCTGTACACAGGATCTGTATACCATATAAGCGATTACAGTTACATTTTGGGACTCACAATTACGTCTTTTCTGATCAGCGGCGTCCTCTTTCCTTTTCTTCTCCGTCCGGATAAGACATCTGCAGGAAAAACATGTCAGACTCTGCATATATTCAGTGCCCTCCCCTCCTCTACAATCTTCCCATCTATAGGCCCACAAACTGTAATAATGCCCTCCTTGGTGTCCTGCACAGTAAAAGGGCAGGTAGGTAGCCAGGAAACCCCCTCTTTCCCATAGGTAAATGCAGAGTTACACTCCCCCCTCTTTCCCATAGGTATATGCATAGGTATATGCAGAGTTACACTCCCCCCCCCTCTTTCCCATAGGTATATGCAGAACTAACCCCCCCCCCCCTCTTTCCCATAGGTATATGCAGAGTTTCACTATATACCTATGGGGAAGGGGGGGTGTAGCTCTGCATATACTTATGGGAAAGAGGGAGGGTAGCTCTGCATATACCTATGGGGAAGAGGGGGGGGGGGGTGTAGCTCTGCATATACCTATACAGAGCTACACCCCACCCTCTATACATCTAAATAATAATAAAATAATAAATCTAAAAAAGTGGTTCTGTTTCACAGTGATCTCACCAGCAGAATAGTGAGTACAGCTCTGGAGTATAATACAATACTCTGGGTCCTAAGGCAGTGTTTGCCAACCCAGGCGCATCCAGCTATTGCAAAACTACAACTCCCAGCATGCCAAGACAGCCAAAGGCTGTCCGGGCATGCTGACAGTTGTAGTGTTGCAACAGCTGGAGGCTCCCTGGTTGGGAAACACTGGGTTAGGCCTTAAAGGGGTAGTCCAGTGGTGAAAAACTTATCCCCTATCCTAAGGATAGGGGATAAATTTGAGATTGCGGGGGGTCCGACCACTGGGGCCCCCTGCGATCTCTCTGTACGGGGGCCAGGCTCTCCGGCCAGATAGCGTGTGTCGACCTCCGCACGAAGCGGCGGCCGACACGCCCCCTCAATACATCTCTATGGTAGAGCCGGAGATTGCCGAAGGCAGCGCTTCGGCTCTGCCATAGAGTTGTATTGAGGGGGCGTGTCGGCCGCCGCTTCGTGCGGAGGTCGACACGCTCCCTTCCCGCGGGCTGTCGGGGCCCCGTACAGGAGACCCCAGCGGTCCTTAGGATAGGGGATAAGTTGTTCACCACTGGACTACTACTTTAAGGCAGTGTTTGCCAACTGGGCACCTCCAGCTGTTGCAAAACTACAACTCTCAGCATTCCTAGACAGCCAAAGGCTCTCCGAGCATGCTGGCAGTTGTAGTGTTGCAACAGCTGGAGGCTCCCTGGTTGGGAAACACTGGGTTAGGCCTTAAGGCAGTGTTTGCCAACCCGGGCGCCTCCAGCTGTTGCAAAACTACAACTCCCAGCATGCCTAGACAGCCAAAGGCTCTCCGAGCTTGCTGGCAGTTGTACTTTTGCAACAGCTGGAGGCTCCCTGGTTGGGAAACACTGGGTTAGGCCTTAAGGCAGTGTTTGCCAACCCAGGCGCCTCCAGCTATTGAAAAACTACAACTCCCAGCAAGCCTAGACAGCCAAATGCTGGCAGTTGTAGCGTTGCAACAGCTGGAGGCTCCCTGGTTGGGAAACACTGGGTTAGGCCTTAAGGCAGTGTTTGCCAACCTGGGCACCTCCAGCTGTTGCAAAACTACAACTGCCACCATGCCCGGAGAGCCTTTGGCTGTCCGGGCATGCTGGCAGTTGTAGTTTTGCAACAGCTGGAGGACACCTGGTTGGGAAACACTGGCTTAGGCCCTACAACTCACAGCATGCCTGGACAGCCAAAGGGGTTGAAGGGGGAGGTAGAAGGGGGGCATGCAGGTGGGGGGGTTACCTATATGGTGGTGGGTGATGGGAGGGAGGCCATGCAGGTGGGGAGCTGGTTTCCTGTACGGCCACAGTAGCGGGAGGCTTGGCGCTGCAACATTCTGCTGGAGGGCGCATGCTCATCTCCAGCGCGCTCCTCTCTGCCGGCACCACGTCTCACGCGTCATCACTAACGTGATGACGCTTCTCCTAGGCAGCCACAGCGGTTCTGCAGGGCTGCAGGCTGCCTGGGAGGTAAGGAAAGGGGGGGGGGCGTGGGGGTTGGGGGCACGGCTCTGGGGGGGTTTGCGGGCGGACACAGAGCGCGGGCGGCGGCAAACAGCGCGGGCGGCTGCAAAGTGTTAAAAAAAAAAAATAATAAATTTTGCGGCAGCGGGTCAGTCCGCCCCTGGCACCCCCCTTGAGAGTGGCACCCGGGGCGGGCCGCCCCCCGCCCCCCCCCTAGGTACGCCACTGGGGAAACCATAGGGAATAGTGTTGCTCACGAATATTCGAAATGCTAATTTTATTCGCGAATAACTATATATTCGTAATTACGAATATTCGATTTTTATTTTTTATTTTTTTTCTTCACAGTACACATCACAGTGATCATCCCTCTCTGCTTCCATCTTGTGTGGTGTAAAGAAGGCTCTAATACTACTGTGTGAGACTGGCGTGCGAATTTTCGCATATGCGAAAATTTGTATATGCTAATTTTCACATACGCGAATTTTAGCTTATGCTAATTTTTGTATACGCTCATTTTCGCTAATGTTAATTTTCGCATACGTGAATTTCCGCATATGCGAAAATAAAACGTGAATATTACGAATATGCGAATTTAGCGAATATGTGACGAATATTCGTCCATATATTCGCGAATATTCGCGAATTCGAATATGGCCTATGCCGCACAACACTAATAGGGAATTGGATTAAAAATATCTAACTTGTAGCATTCAACATTCCCATCAGGGACGGTGTCAGATCACAGGACGAAATGTCAACCCAGCCTACTGTATGAGCAGAAGGTCCATGGGCGGAAGATAATTGTATAGAACCACTTGTCTCCCTCCCCTCCCCCTCTTCATTGTGCCTCCCATTGTAGCTTTTCAGATATCTTTTCACTTTCGAAATGCTGCTGGTTTAAAGGGGTACTCCACTGGAAAACATTTTTTTTTTAAATCAACTGGTGCCAGAAAATTAAAAAGATTTGTAAATTACTTCTATAAAAAGATCTTAATCCTTCCAGTACTTATTAGCTGCTGTACGCTCCACAGGAAGTTCTTTTCTTTTTGAATTTCCTTTCTGTCTGACCACATTGCTCTCTGCTGACACCTCTGTCCATGTCAGGAACTGTCCAGAGTAGTAGCAAATCCACATAGAAAACCTGTCCTGCTCTAGACAGTTCCTAAAATGGACAGAGGTGTCAGCAGAGAGCACTTGTGGTCAGACAGAATGGAAATTCAAAAATGAATGCACTTCCTGTGGATCATAACAGCAACTGATAAGTACTGGAAGGATTAAGATTTTTTAGTAGAAGTAATTTACAAATCTGTTTAACTTTCTGGCACCAGCTGATTAAAAAATAAAATGTTTTCCACTGGAGTACCCCTTTAAGGATTTGCCTTAGCTAATATTTTGCAAGCCTTGCAGAGAGAAGAATTTTAGACAAACACTTAAAGATAGAAGTAAATAACACATAGTAAATGTCTAGACAGATAATAGATAAATACATGATGTAGCTGAAGGCCTGAAAATTATCAGTTAAAGTCCTTATTATCCTTAAAGGGGTACTCCGGTGGAAAACATTACATTTTTAATCAACTGGTGCCAGAAAGTTAAACAGATTTGTAAATTACTTCTATTAAAAAAATAAAAAAATAAAAAAAAATCTTTATCCTTCCAGTACTTATTAGTGACTGTATATTACAGAAAAAGTTCTTTTGTTTTTGGATTTCTTTTTTTTTTTTTTTTGCTTTTGCTCTCTGCTGACACCTCTGTCTGTATCAGGAACTGTCCAAAGCAGCATAGGTTTGCTATGGGGATTTGCTCCTGTTCTCGACAGTTCATGATACAGTCAAAGGTGTCAGCAGAGAGCACCGTGGACAGAAAAAAAAGAAATCCAAAAAGAAACGAACTTTCTCTGTAGTATATAGCAGCTAATAAGTACTGGAAGTATTAAGATTTTTTAATAGAAGTCATTTACAAATCTTTTTAACTTTCTGGCACCAGTTGATTAAAATATTTTTTTCTGCCAGAGTACCCCTTTAACATGTTCCTGACCCAGCAATTTTTTTTTTTTTGGATCATGTTTTTTTTCCTACTTACCTTCTAAGACCCATAACTTTTCTATTTTTCGACTGACAAAGTTGTATTGGGACTTATTTTTTTTTTTGTGACGAGTTGTAATTTCCACTGATACACACTTTTTATTTTTATCATACAATGTATTGGGAGAAAAGAAAAAAATTCTAGAAAAAAATTATATGTAGTGCAAAATAGAAAAAAAAAAAATATTGCACAATTTTGTTGGGCAAACATTTTTTCGGGGTTGAAAAAAAAAATATTGTAAATTTGACATGCTATCTTTATTCCATGGGTCAGTATAATTCCAATGATACCAAACTTGAATAACTTTTGTTTCATTTTATGGTTAAAAATAAATATGAAAACTTGAAAAAGAAAAAAAAAAAACTTTATTCAATATCATGTTCTCATCCCTATAACTTTTTATTTTTCCGCCTACAGAGCTGTGTTAGGGTTTGTTTTTTGCGCCATGAGCGGTAGTTTTTAACGATACTATATACTTTTGTTTAGTTCTGGCTTTCTGATCACTTTTATTATGTTTTTTTGGGATGTGATGTAACCAAAAATCAGCAATTTTGGTGTTTGCAGTCATGCCGCTCACTGTGCAGGATCAGAAATGTTAATCATTTAATAGTGCCGACAATTACGCACGTGGCGATACCAATTTATGTTATTTTCTTTAAAAAATAAGAAAAGGATGCTGATTTGAATTTTTATTAGGTAGGGATTATTTATTTATTTTTTTTAACATTTTTTTTTTTTTTTTACTTTTTAAGCCCTTTTATCGGCCTATCATAAGCCATTACTAGATGGCTTACATAGATCAATGTAATGCTATTGCATTACATTGATCCATGAAATCTGTGCTCGATTACTTAGGGCTGCCAAAGGGAGCCTTAAAGGGGTACTTCAGCGTGCTGGGGACCCCCGTGATCTTGCACGCAGCACCCCAGTTAAAATCAGTCCTTTGGCTAGGGGATAAGATGTCTAAGCGCCAGAGTACCCCTTTAAGCAATCACAGAGCCCGGGAAGACACTGAGGACAAGGTAATGCCTCGGGCTTCCCTAACAAGCCATTACATCATGGGGGGGGGGGGGCTATGGGACCAGTAGACACCAGGGAATATTTAATGTTTAAATGCCATGATCTGTATAGATCAGCCCCACCACCTCCGCAGCATCGCCAAAAGTTCTTCAACCACCATTTCTCCTGTCCTGCACTCCTGAGCTCCACCAGGCCTGATTGACAAATCTCTCTGTATTCGTGTAAGATCTGTCATTCAGGGGCCGGCTGATGACCCTGATTAAAGGGGTACTCCACTGGCCAGCGTTCAGAACATTTAGTTCTGAACGATGTGTGCGCGTGCTGCGGGGGTCGGCCACGCCCCTCCCATAGACTTGCACTGAGGGGGCGTGGCATGGCGTAACGAGGGGTGTGGCCGACTCCCGCAGCACGCACACACAGCGTTCAGAACTAAATGTTCCGAACGCTGGCCAGTGGAATACCCCTTTAAACATGTGACAGTTTCCCTTTAAGCTTGACTAGGGGATATTACAGCTGCTATGATCTGCACCAACTACCCCCTCCCCGACTATCTTACCCACCACCAATTCCCCTTCCCCAGTAAGGACAGAGGCAAAGTATTGGTGAAAAATGGCAACAGCAGCTCAATTTAATAACAACTCAATTAAAACATTGCAACAATAATAATAATAACAATAATAATAATAATTCATATTAATAATTTGTATGAACATCATCATGAACATACTAGAGCAGGCACCATTTTACGAACCTAAGGGGCCCGCTACTTACTCCTGCCTGTAGATCACTTGACCCAGGAGCACCAATTATGCAGCCCCATGCCCACCGAGACTTTACCGCCAGGCTGGGAACCGCTCCGAGCCCACCTCCATACTCCAATCCAAAACCTCCATATTGTCCACTGATGCCTCCAGATCCCACAGCTGACCCCGCTGCTGCGACAGACAACAGATAGGGGATAAGATGTCCCTGCTGGAGTACTTTTATATATTCAGGGATCAGGTGTTGAGGGTGTTGGAAGGACAGATGTTGTTAACCCTTAGGGCAGATGGTATTAACCCTTAGTGTTCGTGATGCCAGGGCGTGGTTATCCTCTACACAACCGAGGTATGGCCACTGGTTCCTGGGCCAGGCCCTGGGCAAATAATCACTCCGATGCAAGGTTACGGAACAACGGCAGCTTCACTGAGGCAGACAGGTGTTAAAGTCTTTACAGCTCAGTTTAGGCTCAAGGAGATGACCAGTGAACTTCAGGAGGTTTGTTGGCTCGTTGGGACTTGTAGTGGACTTGGACCCAATTATGCAACCCACGCTGACTTTAGACTTGACAGACTTGACTATGCTGACTGGACTTCTCCCCTGTATTTGTGCTTACCAGGCTTTGACTTTCACCTGCAGGGGGTCCGTATGGTGGTGGCTGCGTGACTAGGCCTTTGTCTCCCTCAGGACACCAGACACTCTCAGGTCTTCACTTGACTGTAGCTCAGCTAAGACTGATCTGACTAGACTAGCTCCTCCCTGGTAGATAAGGGAGCAATTTGGAGAGGTCCCATAGGTTACCAACAAGTCACCTGGTCACTTACACCTTCCTTGGTTACAACAGGACTTAACAACAAGATTTAAAGGCACACATGTCTCAAAAGATTCATCAGCATATAACATAAGCATTATTAACCATTTAATGAGTCCATGAGAGGGAGGTGGGCCCAGGGGGATACTGACAGAGAATCCACCACACAGGACGGACAGGTGTACAGGAGGACAACTCCTGTACTGTGCCACCACATAGAAATTCGTTTAGAACGTCGGCAGAGGCTGGTGACATCATGGCCACGCCCCCTCGTGACATCACGGTCACACCCCTCAATGCAAGTCTATGGAAGTGGGGGTGAAGGACGTCATGCCCCCTCCCATGGATTTGCAGTAAGGGGCCGTGGTCGTGACGTCACGAGGGGCGTGACCATGACATCACGAGCTTCCGGCACCACATTGCCAGTCACCTGTCATGGAGCGAAGCCGGAGATTGCGGGGGTTCCGCTGCTAGGGACCCCTGCCATCAGACATCTTATCCCCTATCCTTTGTATAGGGGATAAGATGTCTAGGGGCTGAATACCCCTTTAGTATTAGTATTGTAGCCTAAAATATTTATATTCTATCCTTTGGATTGTTGATGAGTAGATCCTTTGGATAAATTGGTATCTATCACCAATTAAAAACAAGATATCTTCTCCCTTACCATGAGAACAATTTTTAATAACAAATCTCTTCTAGGTCACACCCCCCCCCCATAGATTTGCATTAAGGGGGCGGGGCTATGAGTCACGAGCTCCCAGCACCCAGCTCAGTTTGTTCCAAACGCTGAGCAGCGGAGTACCCCTTTAAGTCCTCAACTGAGGCGCCATTTTCCATGCTACCAACACCATCCACATCTCATAGCTGTACAATATCCGTCTCCAGCGTGAGACCCAGTGCCAAATCATAGTGCGCTGGGTTTTGCTGGGAGATGGGCTTCACACTGTAGCTATAAGCTACAGAGAGTGGCGAGGAGAGGCGAGAACGGCGCCTCAGTTGAGGAATTTAGGCGCCAAATTCAAAATGAATATAATTTAGAATAATGATTATCATGCACAGTGCTGCTACCGGATAGTCATTTGTCATAAAAACATCGGAGTTACTCATTAACCTCTGCTTAGCCACAACAATAGGCCATGTGGGCATTTTTGTTATTTAAGCTAACTGTAGAATCTTTAAAACCATACTTGTTTTTATTCTTCCCATTTTTCATATTTTTTTCATGTATTGGGGCCAACAAAGACATTTTTCCGACTTAGTTTTCAGGAAACAACACAATGTGCTTCCTGAATATGGGGAAGGCATTTTATTTCATGGACATGAAAGATTTAGCAAAGAACTTCCTGAACATAGTCCTCTTGAGACTACAGTACTATGATCAGTGTTATATGACTTTACTTTTCATACATAATTTATCTATTTTACCAGGTTTCTCCTTAGATTTCCCATTCTGTCAGATTGCAGGATTAGAGGGGTATTACAGGGAAAATCTTTATAAATATATATATATATATATATATATATATATATATATATATATATATATATATAATCAACTGGCTGCAGAAAGTTAAACAGATTTGTAAATTACTTCTATTATAAAATCTTAATACTTCCAATAATTATCATCTGCTGAAGTTGAGTTGTTCTTTTCTGTCTGGCAACAGTGCTCTCTGCTGACATCTCTGCTTGTCTCGGGAACTGCACAGAGTAGAAGAGTTTTGCTATGGGGATTTGCTTCTACTCAGGACAGTTTCCGAGACAGGTGTCATCAGAGAGCACTTAGACAGAAAAGAACAACTCAACTTCAGCAGCTCCTAAGTACTGAAAGAATTAAGATTTTTAACAGAAGTAATTTACAAATCTGTTTAACTTTCTGGAGCCAGTTGATGTATATAAAAAAGTTTTTTCCTGGATAACCAGCTTTAGACATGGGCAATGTATAAGGAGTCTATGCACCAGCAATCCTCCAAGCACCTACGATCCTGATTTATAAACCATTGAGGGATAGGGAATAGACTGAAGCGATTTAGCCTCCTATTGTGCAAAATGTCCTTAAAGTGGTACCCCGCCCCTAGACATCTTATCCCCTATCCAAAGGATAGGGGATAAAATGTCTGATCGTGGGAGTCCCACCGCTGGGGACCCCCGCGATCTCGGCTGCGGCACCCCAGACATACGGTGCACGGAGCAAAGCCTCGCTCCGTGCCAAATAACTGGCATTGCAGGGTGGAGGATCGTGATGTCACGGTCCCGCCTCGCTTGTGATGCCACACCCCCCCAAGTCTATGGGAGAGGGTGTGACGTCCATCTCACCCCCCTCCTATAGACTTGTATTGAGGTGGCATCATGAGCGGGGCGTGGCCGTGACGTCACAAACCTTCAGCGCTGCTCCTGACGCTCTAAATGAACGCTGGATGCAGCAGGCAGATCTCGGGGGTCCCCAGCGACCCCCGCAAAAGACATCTTATCACCTATCATTTGCATAGGGGATAAGATGTCTAGGGGCGGAGTACCCCTTTAAGGAATTGTATAGTCCTCCATTTACCTACACTTAGAATCAGTGGCCCTGTTACCAGAAATGGGCTCATGTTTGGTTGATAAGCAGCGGTGGAAGTTTAGAAGAACCTCGTAAAGAAGGGTACAGAGCGAATGGCACTAACCAGCAAATGATGCAATGGTTATCAGACTATCAGTATATCTGAATAATAAAAGTTTTATCTAGAAACCTGGATGGACTACGTATTTCGAGAGTTACACATCTCCCTTCCTCAGGTCCTCACGCCTTCTTTCCTGATCTATTTTTCTTGATATTCTCTGCATGTTTGGTAGATGTAATATTTAGGGTTTGTCCTCCTGAGAGTATTTATCAGGATGGGTTGAACCATGCCCATTTGGAATGGTGCCTAGTCTCCACATTGTACAGCCTTCAAATAATGCCCAGCAACTTAAAGGGGTACTCTGCCCCTAGACATTTTATCCCCTATCCAAGGCATAGGGGATAAGAAGATTGATCGCGGGGATCCCGCCACTGGGAACTCCCTCGATCTCGGCTGCAGCACCCCAGACATCCGGTGCACTGAGCGAACTTTGCTCCGTGCCCGATGACTGGCGATGCAAAGTGGAGGCTCTTGATGTCACGCCCCCTCAATGCAAGTCTATGGGCCCATAGACTTGCATTGAGGGGGTGTGATCATGACGTCACGAGCCTCCGGCGCTACACCCGATGCTCTAAATGAATGCTGGGTGCACCTGGGAGATCACAGGGACATCTTATCCCCTATCCTTTGTCTAGGGGCGGAGTACCCCTTTAATGAAATAGCCATGTATGAGTCTCTACATACTGTCATTTGGTAGTCACTTTTCATTGCACCCAAAGAACAACCCTGTTTATCCAACTATATAGAACACAGGTGCCCTGCAGACTAGGGGCCCATTACTGTCTAAGGCTGCATTTACACCCCGTTTTCAGCCTATAGTTGCCGGATCCGGCTGGGGGAGGGGAAAACCGGGCGCTCCCGTACCCCAGCCGGACAAACGCTGAAATCCATTTACTTTAATGAGCCGACCGGAGTCAAACGGTGACTCTGGTCAGCACATTTTTGACCCGTATCCAGTTTTGTGACTGGACCTAAGACCGTAATATACTAAAGGATAGGGGATTAGATGTCCCTGTGATCTCCCAGCTGCACCCGGCGTTCATTTAGAGCGTCGGATGCAGCGCCGGAGGCTCATGACGTCACGGCCACACCCCCTCAATGCAAGTCTACTACGGTTTTAGGTCCGGTCACAAAACCGGATACGGGTCAAAAATGAGTTGATCGGAGTCACCGTTTGACTCCGTTCGGCTCATTAAAGTAAATGGATTTCAGCGCCGGTCCGGCTGGGGTACGGGAGAGGACGGTTTTCTCTCCCCCCAACCGTTGGCTGAAAACAAGGTGTGAATGCAGCCTAACATGCTCTTTAGACTGTATATAAAAGACCATGTTTACAATTTTTCCCTCTGTGGCTTATACACTTGCAAAGCAAAGACCCAGATATTGTCCTGGTTTAGGGGCTTTCCTTGCGACATGAAGGAAACTTGTCCTTTACGTAAACCACTGTGTCTCAATATACCGATAAACCAGTTACATTTCTTAAACAATCCACTGCCGGAGGCGAAGAAAGTCCGAAGACAATGGTGTATTTTTCATACGTGATTCCAGGACTTTGCACCCATCCCATGTCACAAATAAGGACACGCAGTCATCTCTGGATTTGCACCTTGCTTAGCCGGTTTGCCTGTTAATAAAACAAGTGCTGCTGTGTCAACAACCTGAGCTAAATGTGATCATTTATATTATGTTCTCCCGCTGAAGGCCACAAAACCATAGTGTTATATCACAATATTTATTTAATATGGGGCTGCAAGAGAATGTGTGATGTCCCAGTACAGGTACACGGTCCTGGACTCCCTGTAGGCACTGTCAGGTTGAGTCCCTCAGTGACCTGGGGGCTCCCCTACAGTGTCTCCCCTTGTTCTCCTGTTGGTTTAATAAATGTGTGTATGCTTCTTTAATGCATAGACAGGATCCTATGTCTAGATAGTATACAGGACCTGTGGGAGGTCTAAAGGACCTGTGTGTAAGTTGGTCACATGTTATGTTAAGTCACCTGATCTGTTGTCACATGTACTCACAGAGAGCACCAGCTTTAACCTATGACCCACAGCTTGACCAATAGGCTTTAGTCCAGCCCCCAACTATAAAAAGGGGCGGCCATTTGCAATTCTCTCAGATTCCATCTAAGCCTTTGCTGTAAGCAGCTCTTATACCACCAAAGTCTTTGCTGAAGCATCTACCAGAGATCTCAGGACAAATGTTCAGCATCTGGAGTACCACAAAAGCTATAGTTTCCTGTACGTCTACAAGTCTATGTCTGCTGCCACTGAAGCTAGTCAAGTCCTGCACATAGTCAAGTCCTGCACATAGTCAAGTCCTGCACACAGGGCCGGCCTTAGGGGTGTGCGAGCTGTGCGGCCACACAGGGCGCCATAGCAACAGGGGCGCCGGGCGGCCGACACAGCTCGCACCAAGTATATATATGTATTGCCCGACGCACGGGATTTAGCCCTGCTTCGTGCAAGCAGCGCTAAATGCCGGTGTAATGAAGAAAACTGTGCCCTGTAGCAGAATGTGACCCACAGCACAGGGACACAGTTTTCTGCTTTGCAGGCCGCTCCCTCTCATTACATTCCCACTACCCTCCCTCAACTGTGTCCCTATGCGGAGGGTCACATTCCGCTGCAGGGCACAGTTTTCTTCATTACACCGGAAGTCTTCACTTACCCCGCCCTCCTCTGCGTCTCCGGTTGGCTGGCGGCCCGAGCCTGAAGAGGGACGTCGCACAGGTGACGTACCTCCGCAGACCCGCACAGGACGTCAGTGACGTCACTCGTCAGGGCGCCACCGGAGAGAAGAGAAGCGCAGCGCAGGTCAGGTAAAGTTGTCTATGTGTATGTGTGTGAGTCGGTGGGGGGAGGGGGGGGGGAAGGGGGAACGACAATGCTACAGAATTTGGGGAACCTGCTACTACCTAATGTGGGGAAATTGCTTCTTCCTAATGTGGGGCTATACTGCACCTAATGTGGGGAACCTGCTTCTTCCTAATGTGGGGCTATACTGCACCTAATGTGGGGAACTATACCGCATCTAATGTGGGGAGCTATACTGCCAACCTAATGAGGGGAGCTATACTGCACCTAATGTGGGGGACTATACTGCACCTAATGTGGGGAGCTATACTGCACCTAATATGGAGAACTATACTGCACCTAATATGGGGAGCTATACTGCGCCTGATGTGGGGAGCTATACTGCCAACCTAATGTGGGGGAGATATACTGCACCTAATGTGGGGAGCTATACTGCACCTAATGTTGGGAATTATACTGCACCTAATATGGGGAGCTCTACTGCACCTGATGTGGGGAACTATACTGCACCTAATGTGGGGAACTATACTGCACCTAATGTGGGGAACTATACTGCACCTAATGTTGGGAACTATACTGCACCTAATGTGGGGAGCTATACTGCACCTGATGTGGGGAACTATACTGCCAACCTAATGTGGGGGAGCTATACTGCACCTAATGTGGGGAGCTATACTGCACCTAATGTTGGAAACTATACTGCACCTAATGTGGGTGAACTGTACTGCACCTAATGTGGGGAACTATACTGCACCTAATGTGGGGGAACATTATACTGCACCTAATGTGGGGGAGCTATCCTGCACCTGATGTGGGGAACTATACTGCCAACCTAATGTGGGGGAGCTATACTGCACCTAATGTAGGGAGCTATACTGCACCTAATGTGGGGAACTATACTGCACCTAATGTGGGGGACTATACTGCACCTAATGTGGGGAACTGTACTGCACCTAATGTGGGGGACTATATACTGCATCTAATGTGGGGGAACTATACTGCACCTAACGTGGGAGAACTATACTTCATCTAATGTGGGGGACTATACTGCACCTAATGTTGGGAACTATACTGCACCTAACGTGGGGGAGCTATACTGCACCTAATGTGGGGAACTATACTGCACCTAATGTGGGGGAACTATACTGCACCTAATGTGGGGGACTATACTGCACCTAATGTGGGGAACTGTACTGCACCTAATGTGGGGGACTATATACTGCATCTAATGTGGGGGAACTATACTGCACCTAACGTGGGGGAACTATACTTCATCTAATGTGGGGGACTATACTGCACCTAATGTGGGGGAACTGTACTGCACCTAATGTGGAGGAACTATACTGCACCTAATGTGGAGGACTATACTGCACCTAATGTGGAGAACTATACTGCACCTAATGTGGAGAACTATACTGCACCTAATGTGGAGGAACTATACTGCACTTAATGTGGAGAACTATACTGCACCTAATGTGGAGGACTATACTGCACCTAATGTGGAGGACTATACTGCACCTAATGTGGAGGACTATTCTGCACCTATTGGAACATCTACTTCTGCTTCAGTAAAGACAGTTATCCGTAACCTGACATCGGTGTATTTATTATCCCGCACCTGTCCCAGGAGAAGCTTTCCTATCCTCGGACCATGTAGGTTAATGGTGCCCTGGTGTCACAAAGTGATACATCTTACCACCCCGAGTCACGTACCAAACCTCAGTCTGTCTGTCTAACTCCCCATGGCTGCCACAGTTTTCTGGAAAGCATTTTAGCATTATAAGTTACCATCTTTGTCTACTCCTGCAGTGACCCTCTGAAGGGCACACCATGACCGACATCCTGGACCTTGAATATAGGGGTACCTATTGACCTCATCACTAAACGAACACCGGGTGCAGCAGGTAGGTCATAGGGGTCCCCAGCGACGGGACCCCACGATCAGACATGGATCAGACTTTAGAATAGGGTATAAGATGTCTAGGGGCGCAGTACCCCTTTAAGTATTGGTTTTAGGGTGTATGGTATTCACTGATACATATTTGTCACTAATCTTAGGCAGCCCTTTAAAGATACTACAACGTTCCCTCTGTTCCCTCTTTCTTTGAATAGTTCACATCAGATTATCTAAATACCAATTCTATTACGAAAGGTAAAGAAAGTCAAAAATGTACCAACCGAAATCCAAAACAAAAAAACAATATAGTAGTTTCACATTTTTCTTTCAGAGCCCTTTTGTCTTTTAGGTACAGTATCTGACAGTAAGACAGACATATTTATCTTAACAGGCTAATCTTCTCTATGGTAACACATACCAGGCTCATACGGAGACGTAGAGGTCGTGGGGAGGAACAAGGGCGGAACAGAATTTGGGATTAAGCCAATTTACTGCCTTCTGCTTTTTAGTCTGCTACATAAAGTTAAGTCTATTTAGGCCGAGTGGATTTAGTTAAGCCCTTAGAAAGTGATTTCTTATTATTATTATTATCGTTATTGTGATTATTTTTTTTTTTTATTCTCATACAAATATTTAGCTGCAATCTGGCTAAGAATCTAATGTGGTAGCGGGGTGTGATGAGGGCAGATGTTGTTATCCTAGGGGCAGATGGCATTAATCCCTTGTATTCGTGACGCCAGGGCATGGTTTAGCCTAAAACCACACAAAGGTATACCGCTGGATCCTGGGCTAGGCATGGGGACAATAAAGACTCAGACACCAAGTTACGGACATTGGTAGCTTTACTGATGGTAGACAGATGGTAAAGTCTATACAGTTCAGCCAGGGCCCAAGGAGGTGACCAGTGAGGGAGAGACCTTGCTGGGACTTGTAGTAGGAATGGACAATTGAATGCAGACTATGCTGACTTGGCAGATAACAGGAACTGACTTGACTTGACTCATAAAGCTGTGACTTTATCTTAGTTGACTTGATGGCGGCTGCAGGACTGGACTTTGAGGTCTCCAACACTCTGGACACACACACTAGACAAGACTGCACTGGACCTCAGCAGAAGAGAGAGAGAAGCTCCACCCAGGGCTTATATGGGGGAGACTAGCAGGGAGCCCATAGGTCACTCTTGGGATCACCTGGTCACTGGTACCTCCTGGGTAACAATCACATGACATAACTCTTAAAGATACAACACTTTTTATTATACAATACACTGCAGAACATATGAACAGGAAGGAAACAGGTGCAAGGGGCCCAGGGGACACTGAAGGAGGCTGCCTGACAGGACAGCAAGGGTATGAGGCAAAATCTCCCGTACTGGGCCACCACACTATGACATTTTATAAGCATTTCACAAGCCATAGGTATCAATCAGTGAGAAATCTTGTCAGGTAGAGGCTGAAAGAGTTTTTCTCATATTTTAAAATGATCCCCTATTCACAGGATAGGGGATTACTAGCTGATCAGGGAAAATCTGACAACTGGGACCCCCACCTTCATAAAGATAGTGGTCAAACCTCTCCTGAGTAATTGGAGCAGCAACACACATACTCGGTCCCATGTCCATTGACTTTCTATGGAACGACTGAACACTACTGAGCTCTGAACATGGCCCTGTACGAAGTCACTTGGACAGTGATTGGAACAGTGGCCGAGCATGTGGGTTTCTGCGTCATTCACTCGTAAGACATTTAACCTCTGTTCTTGTGAACAGACCCCTACCAGTCAGTTAGTTATCCCTCATCGGGTGGACTAGTGATAACGTTTATAGAGGAAATCCAGTGGTAGACAAGTTATCCCCTTGGATCAGGGATAAGTCTCTGATCGTGGGGGTACGACCGCTAGGAACCCCCGCAATCTTCTGTATGGGGCCCCGGCTCTCCATCACTCGGTTGACTGTCGTAACCAGCACTGACATAGTTTGAAACATGGCCCCTACATTCATTTCTATAGGAAAGGCGGAGACTTACTGTTCTTATGTCTCCGCCTCTCCCATAGAAATTAATGGAGGGGGCGTGTTTTGATCAGCGTCAGTGCTGGGTGCGAGACGTCACTTCTGGAAGCAGAGTCGGTGCTGAGCCGGGGCCCTGTACGGGAGATCACAGGGGGTCCCAGCGGTCACACTCCTTAAGATGAGACACTTATCCCCTATCCTGTCTGTTGGACATGACTCGACTTGGAAGGTAAACAATAACATTTCTGGTCAATGGCAGCAAGCAGTGATCTTGGAAATGGTGAAGAATGAAATGAATATTAAAAAGCCCAAGAGCATCTCATTATATGGTGATTCAGTTTTATTTACTGGAAAACCTCATAATGACAGCTCCGTCCACTACCAGTATTTATGGGAAAATGAAATGACTCATCTTATTTCACAAGCTGCTTAACCTGACATTAAAAGGAATAAGGAAGCGAGAGATGATATTATTTTACCATATGGTTGTACGCACCAGGTTCATAGCTGTAGAGGGGGCAAAGATGGCACAAAAGGCCTCCCTGTCATATAAGACCTCCAGACCTGAGGAAGAGGGGAGCAGGTGCCCTCGAAACGCGTTGTCCCTATTGGTTAATAAAGCCTAATCTTTTTATTATTTTACTGTCCGTTTGTCGCTTAATCGCCTCCTACCTCAAGCAAACGCCACCAGAGTGTCTTCTTTTTCTCTCTCACACAGACCACGTGAGAATTACATTACATTACATTATAAGTACAGTACATCAATATGAACACATATACACATTTCTACAGCTACCGGGGTAAACCCAAGGTGGCCCATCCTTACTTTTAATGGAACCTCAGAGATTACCATGAAGCTAAGTGACTGGCTTCACATGGGGTTGTCTTCTGCTTGACCTCTGGATCTGGATTGTTGCGACCTATAATACTGTCAGAGATCTGGCCCAGATCAGTACCCTCTGGTACTGTGATGCGCCAGTCCAACTTTCATGATATGGATCATAGAGACCATAATAATCTTAAATAATCTCCCGCACTTAACTAATCTTACTGGTTAATGATGCCACCCTTGGTCAATTAGGGCCCCATTTTAAGTGGTATGGGCCTTAAAGGGCTACTCCGCCTCTAGACATCTTTTCCAATATCCAAAGGATAGGGGATAAGATGTCTGATCGCTGGGGTCCCTCCAATGGGGACGCCCTGCTGCATCTGGCAGGGGCAGCGCTGGAGGCTCTTGACGTCACGGCCGCGCCCCTCAATGCAAGACTATGGGAGGGGGCGTGACGGCCGTCACACCCCCTCCCATAGACTTGCATTGAGGGGGCGTGGCCATGACATCACAAGAGGGGAGCAGCCATGACGTCACGAGCCTCCGCCCTGCATCACCAGTCATCCGGCACGGAGCGAAGTTCGCTCTGTGCACCGGATGTCTGGGGTGCCGCGATCTTGTCTGCCCCAGCCGCGGAACCCCTGTGATTGGATAGGGGATAAGATGCCTAGGGGCGGAGTACCCCTTTAAGATTGTTACACTCCCAGCTCAAGGACTGTGAATAAAAAGATGTCATTGGTAAACTTGATGACAATTAATATTTGGTAAAAAATAGTAAAAGTGAAAGAATAGTAAAAAATAGTCAAAAAGAAGAGTAAAAGTAAATGGCATACAGCTCCTTTAATACAATCTACAGTTAAAGGGGTATTCCAGGCCAAAACTTTTTTTTTTCATATATCAACTGGCTCCGGAAAGTTAAACAGATTTGTAAATTACTTCTATTAAAAAATCTTAATCCTTCCAATAATTACTAGCTTCTGAAGTTGAGCTGTTGTTTTCTGTCTAACTGCTCTCTGATGACTCACGTCCCGGGAGCTGTGCAGTTCCTATGGGGATATTCTCCCATCATGCACAGCTCCCGGGACGTGACATCATCATTGAGCAGATAGACAGAAAACTTCAGAAGCTAATAACTATTGGAAGGATTAAGATTTTTTAATAGAAGTAATTTACAAATCTGTTTAACTTTCCGGAGCCAGTTGATATATATATATATAAAGAAACGTTTTGCCTGGAATACCCCTTTAATCTACTCTGGGCTATGGAGCGGTAATATATGTCAAGTTTATTACAATATATTAGGAAATCCCTGTTACATGACTGCGGACGGCTGAGCAAAATCCTCTGGGAGTTGCTGATAGAAAATAAACCTTTGGACTTTTTATTTCTCAGTAAACCATAAAAGGGAACAGCTGCTTTATCGGGACGCTCAGGCTCGTTGGCCCCATCACAGAGAACAATGAGCAGTCATATTTTTCTGTTTAATTTAAAAATATATATATAAATATAAAAATTATTTATATATATATTTTGATAATGAGATAATTTTGACAATGAGATAAAAAGCTCTACAAAATCCTGTTAGTACAATAAAAAAGGTATTACAAGATACTGCAACATTTTTTGATTTGCATTTGCATCACTGGACTAATACGGCTACTTAAATTTGCTATATATATATATATATATATATATATATATATATATATATAAATATACAGTGATCCCTCAACATACGATGGTAATCCATTCCAAATGGACCATCGGTTGTTGAAACTGGAGATGAGCGAACTTACAGTAAATTCGATTCGTCACGAACTTCTCGGCTCGGCAGTTGATGACTTTTCCTGCATAAATTAGTTCAGCTTTCAGGTGCTCCGGTGGGCTGGAAAAGGTGGATACAGTCCTAGGAGACTCTTTCCTAGGAATGTATCCACCTTTTCCAGCCCACCGGAGAAACCTGAAGGCTGAACTAATTTATGCAGGAAAAGGCATCAACTGCCGAGCCGAGAAGTTCGTGACGAATGGAATTTACTGTAAGTTCGCTCATCTCTAGTTGAAACCATCGCATGTTGAGGGATCCGTGCAATGTAAAGTATAGGATAGTGGTCTACAACCTGCGGACCTCCAGATGTTGCAAAACTACAACACCCAGCATGCCCGGACAGCCGTTGGCTGTCCGGGCATACTGGGTTTTGTAGTTTTGCAACATCTGGAGGTCCGCAGGTTAAAGACCACTGGTATTGGAGGTTATACTCACCTGTCCCCGCCGCTCCGGACCGTCCCCGCTGCCTGGATGTCGCCTTCCATCGCTGTCGCTGCGTCCCCGAGGTGTCCCTGATGCTCCGGTAAGGCCTCTGCTTCCCCGGCATCCTCGCTCTCCATCGCCGCCATCACGTCGCTACGCACACCGCTCCTATTGGATGACGGGACGGCGTGCGCAGCGACGTGATGACGACGATGGAGAGCGCCGACAATGCAGGGGATCCCGAAGAGGACGCGCCGGAGCCCCGAGGACAGGTAAGTGATCGTCAGCGGACCACACAGGGCACCGTAAACGGCTATCCGGTGGCAGCTGAAGCAGTCTGCGCTTAGCCGTTTATGCGATGGCCCCGACATACAAAAGCATCGTATGTTGAGGCCATCGTATGTTGAAATGATCGTATGTCGGGGCCATTGTAGGTCGAGGGGTCACTGTATATGCAACAGCTGGAGGCACCCCTATTTGGGAAACACTGACCAATACTATAAATACTACTATATAGTCCAACATGCTGGGAGTTGTAGTTTTCGTTTGGGGCGGCTGCTGAGCCACAGGCTGTATCATGGCATGCTGGGAGTTGTAGTTAGTAACTAACTACAACTTCCAGCATGCCCGGACAGCCAACGACTCTCCATTTACCTCTTACTGACCTCTGATATGCCTATTTAGGGTATGTTGACAGTGAGTTATGTGAACAGAATCTCGCAGAATTCTGCAAGCGAAGATTCCATCTAGCGGCCGAAATACTTTGGCGGTAGGACCGCGCGGCCCTTTGTCACCATTGATGGCAATGCAGTGCTCGCAGACTTCCGCGCAAAGAATGAATGGATTCACTCTTTGCCCGGATCAATTTCAGCGGTGGAATTCTCTGCCATTGAAATTCCGCAGTGTGATCGGGTCAACGGAAGACCCATTCACACCAATGGTAATCTTCACAGTGTGAACATAGCCTTACGACGGATTGTGTTTTCATGGGGCTTGAATAATGCAGCACGGCTGGAATTACTGGAGATTAGCCGTCAGTATGATAGCCGGGATCCTGCTGTAACTACAGGTGGTTTAACCCTTCACATGCTTCGGTCAAATCATGCCGCTTACCTCCGACAATGCCCATGACTTCTGCGATCCCCGGCTCCTGTTTCCATGGCAGCCAGGGGTCTTATGAGGCCCACCAGGCCTGCCATGGGTGTGTGTGTGTACCCGGCCGTGCTGTGCAGCATTGCCTGTCAGTGTTATGCTGGCACACCGAACAATGTACCAGTGTAGTGTATTATAGCAGCGATCTGGTCATCCAGTGAAAAGTAGAAAAAAAATTATGTACATAAAATAAAGTATATGAAAAGCATATAAAATAAACATAAAAATAAAATAAAATGAAAATGCACATATTTGGTATCGCCATGTCCATAATGACCAGAGCAATAAAATGATTAAGTTAAACTTTGTAAAAGAAACAAACAAATAAAACAAATACAATAAATAAATAAATAAATAAATACACTGTGATTGAGTTACTTTGTTAATTCATCTGCCAAAAATGGAACAGAAAACAATCAAAAAAATCAAACGCATTTCAAAATGGTACCAATAAAAACAAAAAGTTTTTACATAAAAAATTAGCCCTAAGATGTCACAAAGTTATGGATCTTGTAATGTGGCGACATTAATTATTATAATTATTTTTTTTTAAGTGTTTCTGTGGTGAGGGTGTGATGAGGGCAGATGGAATTACCCTAGGGGCAGATGGCATTAACCCCTTGTGTTCGTGACGCCAGGGCATGGTTTATCCTCTACACCAGCCGAAGGAATACTGCTGGATCCTGGGCTAGGCACGGGGGCAAATAATGACTCTGACGCCAAGTTACGGAACCATGACAGCTTTACTGAGTTAGACAGTCTAGCCAAGCTGTAGTCTATACAGCTTGGCTAGGCCCACGGACCAGTGACTTCAGAGACCTTAGGGTTTGCTAGGACTTATAGTGGACTTGGACAATTGGGTGCAGGCCACACTGACTGAAGACAGGATGACTTAGACTGACTTGACTATGACAGACTACGATTGACTTCACCCCTTCTGTAGCTTTCCAGGCTTTGACTTGACCTGTGGGGCAATGGACTTGAGAATCGGTCGCTGCTTGACTGACTTTAGTCCTCCTCTGGACTCCAGACACCTAGGACTTGACCTCACTGCAACTCAGCATACAAGAGAGCGAGCAGAGGCTCCACCCAGGGCGTATATGGGGGAGACTAGGAAGGGTCCCATAGGTCACCCTTAGGTCACATGGTCACTGATACCTCACTGGCTTACAATCACATGGCAACAGGTTAATCGACTCTTCTTAAAGACATAACACTTTTATATAAAATACACAGCATAAAGATAACTGTACAAGGGGAACAGGTGCAAGGGGGCCCAGGGGACACTGTATTGAGGCTGCCTGTCAGGGCAGTAAGGGTACAGGGGTGCAACTCCTGTACTAGGCCACCACATTTCTATTATGGCAATGTAGTAAAACACACCTCTATTAATTTGGTCTCGCTATAATTGTACTGACCCGCAGAATAAAGATGTTTTTTTTTCTCTCGTAGAGGTAAATGGCATAGGTTTAAATGCAGAAAAATGAATCACAAAATCGATTTTTTTCCATTTGACTAGAAAAAATTAAAGAATTAAAGGGGTACTCCGGTGGAGGAATTTTTTTTTTTTTTTTTTTTTATGCACTACCAGAAAGTTAAACAGATTTGTAAATTACTTCTATTAAAAAAATCTTTACCCTTCCAGTACTTTTTTGCAGCTATATGCTACAGAGGAAATTATTTTCTTTTTGAATTTCTTCTTTGTCTTCTCCACAGTGCTCTCTGCTGACACCTCTGTCCGTGTCAGGAACTGTCCAGAGCAGCATAGGTTTGCTATAGGGATTTTCTCCTGCTCTCGACAGTTCCTGATACGAACAGAGGTGTCAGCAGAGAGCACTGTGGGACAAGACAAAAAAATTTTTTTAAAAGGAGAAGAATTTCCTCTGTAGCATACAGCTGCTAAAAAAGTACTGGAAGGGTAAAGATTTTTTAATAGAAGTAATTTACAAATCTGTTTAACTTTCTGGCACCAGTTGATTTAAAAAAAACTTGTCCTGCAAACAAAAAAAAGCCATCATATCATATGACTTTGATGGAAAAAAATAAAATAAAATGACAGCACTTGGAAGGTGAAAATGGAAAAACAAAAGAGAATAGAAAAAAAAGGCTTGGGCATTAAAAAGACCCTGAAGGCATGCCAGGAGAAGGGGTTAAACTGGCAGTGGGTCTCCTTAATAATTCATATTTATTTACATAGTGCCAACAGCCCTTTATAATTCTGAGGGTAAAAATAAAGACACATATTAAAATTATGTAAACAAGAGGGGTGAGCTCCCTGCTCGCAAGCGCTTATAATATATATAACAGGGCCACTGCTGTCTCTGACTATAACTCTGACATTACTTATCATAGTCCTTGTTACGTCAGCGCTCCTGCCAGACTCGCTGGCCGTGAGCGCTCTCCTCTAATGTCCCCGCTGCCGGTGGTGCTGGGATTCGCATCGCAGGAACGCGCCTGTCACGATGCCGGCTGGCAGGTAGTGGACCCTCTGTGCCAGAGAGGGATTGGCGTGGACCGTGCTAGTGGACCGGTTCTAAGCCACTACTGGTTTTCACCAGAGCCCGCCGCAAAGCGGGATGGTCTTGCTGCGGCGGTAGTGACCAGGTCGTATCCACTAGCAACGGCTCACCTCTCTGGCTGCTGAAGATAGGCGCGGTACAAGGGAGTAGGCAGAAGCAAGGTCGGACGTAGCAGAAGGTCGGGGCAGGCAGCAAGGATCGTAGTCAGGGGCAACGGCAGAAGGTCTGGAAACACTGGCAAGGGACACACAGGGAACGCTTTCACTGGCACTAAGGCAACAAGATCCGGCAAGGGAGTGCAAGGGAAGTGAGGTAATATAGGGAGTGCACAGGTGATAACTCTAATTGGAACCACTGCGCCAATCAGCGGCGCAGTGGCCCTTTAAATCGCAGAGACCCGGCGCGCGCGCGCCCTAGGGAGCGGGGCCGCGCGCGCCGGGACAGAACAGACGGGGAGCGAGTCAGGTAGGAGAGCCGGGGTGCGCATCGCGAGCGGGCGCTACCCGCATCGCGAATCGCATCCCGGCTAGCAGCAGGATCGCAGCGCCCCGGGTCAGAGGACGTGACCGGGGCGCTGCAGCGGAGGAGGTGAAGCGAGCGCTCCGGGGAGGAGCGGGAACCCGGAGCGCTCGGCGTAACAGTACCCCCCCCCTTGGGTCTCCCCCTCTTCTTGGAGCCTGAGAACCTGAGGAGCAGACTTTTGTCAAGGATGTTGTCCTCAGGTTCCCAGGATCTCTCTTCAGGACCACAACCCTCCCAGTCTACTAAAAAAAAATTTTTTCCTCTGACCTTTTTGGCAGCCAAAATCTCCTTGACCGAGAAGACGTCCGAGGAGCCGGAAACAGGAGTGGGAGGAACAGATTTGGGAGAAAAACGGTTGAGGATGAGTGGTTTGAGAAGAGAGACGTGAAAGGCATTAGGGATACGAAGAGAAGGAGGAAGAAGAAGTTTATAAGAGACAGGATTAATTTGACACAGAATTTTGAAAGGACCAAGATAGCGTGGTCCCAACTTGTAGCTAGGGACACGGAAGCGGACATATTTAGCGGAGAGCCATACCTTGTCTCCAGGGGAAAAAACGGGGGGAGCTCTTCTTTTCTTATCCGCGAACCTCTTCATGCGTGAAGAAGCCTGTAAGAGAGAATTTTGGGTCTCTCTCCATATAATGGAAAGGTCACGAGAAATTTCATCCACAGCGGGCAGACCAGAGGGCAAGGGGGTAGGGAGGGGGGGAAGAGGGTGACGGCCGTACACCACGAAAAATGGGGATTTGGAGGAAGATTCAGAGACCCTGAAGTTATACGAGAATTCGGCCCATGGAAGGAGATCTGCCCAGTCATCCTGGCGGGAGGAAACAAAATGTCGCAAATAATCACCCAGGATCTGGTTAATTCTTTCTACTTGTCCATTGGACTGGGGATGATATGCAGAGGAAAAATTTAATTTAATCTTGAGTTGTTTACAGAGAGCTCTCCAGAATTTAGACACGAATTGGACCCCTCTATCCGAGACAATCTGCGTAGGCAACCCGTGAAGACGAAAAATGTGTACAAAAAATTGTTTAGCCAACTGAGGCGCAGAAGGAAGACCAGGAAGAGGATATAGGCGCCTCTTAAGTCCAATTTAGTGAAGATGTGGGCACCTTGGAGGCGATCAAAGAGTTCAGAGATGAGGGGTAAGGGGTAGCGGTTCTTAACCGTGATTTTATTAAGACCGCGGTAGTCAATGCAAGGACGTAGGGAGCCATCTTTTTTGGAGACAAAGAAAAATCCGGCTCCGGCAGGAGAGGAGGATTTACGGATAAAGCCCCTTTTTAGATTCTCCTGGACGTATTCGGACATGGCAAGAGTCTCTGGGGCAGAGAGAGGATAAATTCTGCCCCGGGGTGGAGTAGTACCCGGGAGGAGGTCGATAGGGCAATCATAAGGCCTGTGAGGAGGTAGAGTCTCAGCTTGTTTTTTGCAGAAAACATCCGCGAAGTCCATATAGGCCTTGGGGAGACCGGTTACTGGAGGAACCACAGAGTTACGGCAAGGGTTACTGGGAAGCGGTTTTAGACAGTTCTTGGAACAAGAGGACCCCCAACTCTTGATCTCCCCAGTGGACCAATCCAGGGTTGGGGAATGAAGTTGAAGCCAGGGAAGTCCAAGGAGAATCTCCGAGGTGCAATTGGGGAGGACCAAAAGTTCAATCCTCTCATGATGAGATCCGATGCTCATAAGAAGGGGCTCCGTGCGGAAACGTATGGTACAGTCCAATCTTTCATTATTTACACAATTGATGTAGAGGGGTCTGGCGAGACTGGTCACTGGGATGTTGAACTTGTTGACGAGAGAGGCCAAAATAAAATTTCCTGCAGAACCAGAGTCCAAGAAGGCCACTGTAGAGAAGGAGAAGGCAGAAGCAGACATCCGCACAGGCACAGTAAGACGTGGAGAAGCAGAGTAGACATCAAGGACTGTCTCACCTTTGTGCGGAGTCAGCGTACGTCTTTCCAGGCGGGGAGGACGGATAGGACAATCCCTCAGGAAGTGTTCGGTACTAGCACAGTACAGGCAGAGGTTCTCCATACGGCGTCGTGTCCTCTCTTGAGGTGTCAGGCGAGACCGGTCGACCTGCATAGCCTCCACGGCGGGAGGCACAGGAACAGATTGCAGGGGACCAGAGGAGAGAGGAGCCGAGGAGACGAAACGCCTCGTGCGAACAGAGTCCATATCTTGGCGGAGTTCCTGACGCCTTTCAGAAAAACGCATGTCAATGCGAGTGGCTAGGTGAATAAGTTCATGTAGATTAGCAGGAATTTCTCGTGCGGCCAGAACATCTTTAATGTTGCTGGATAGGCCTTTTTTGAAGGTCGCGCAGAGGGCCTCATTATTCCAGGACAATTCTGAAGCAAGTGTACGGAATTGTACGGCATACTCGCCAACGGAAGAATTACCCTGGACCAGGTTCAACAGGGCAGTCTCAGCAGAAGAGGCTCGGGCAGGTTCCTCAAAGACACTTCGGATTTCCGAGAAGAAGGAGTGTACTGAGGCAGTGACGGGGTCATTGCGGTCCCAGAGCGGTGTGGCCCATGACAGGGCTTTTCCGGACAGAAGACTGACTACGAAAGCCACCTTAGACCTTTCAGTGGGAAACAGGTCCGACATCATCTCCAGATGCAGGGAACATTGGGAAAGGAAGCCACGGCAAAACTTAGAGTCCCCATCAAACTTATCCGGCAAGGATAAGCGTATCCCAGGAGCGGCCACTCGCTGCGGAGGAGGTGCAGGAGCTGGCGGAGGAGATGACTGCTGAAGCTGTGGTAGCAACTGTTGTAGCATAACGGTCAGTTGAGACAGCTGTTGGCCTTGTTGCGCAATCTGTTGTGACTGCTGGGCGACCACCGTGGTGAGGTCAGCGACAACTGGCAGAGGAACTTCAGCGGGATCCATGGCCGGATCTACTGTCACGATGCCGGCTGGCAGGTAGTGGACCCTCTGTGCCAGAGAGGGATTGGCGTGGACCGTGCTAGTGGACCGGTTCTAAGCCACTACTGGTTTTCACCAGAGCCCGCCGCAAAGCGGGATGGTCTTGCTGCGGCGGTAGTGACCAGGTCGTATCCACTAGCAACGGCTCACCTCTCTGGCTGCTGAAGATAGGCGCGGTACAAGGGAGTAGGCAGAAGCAAGGTCGGACGTAGCAGAAGGTCGGGGCAGGCAGCAAGGATCGTAGTCAGGGGCAACGGCAGAAGGTCTGGAAACACTGGCAAGGGACACACAGGGAACGCTTTCACTGGCACTAAGGCAACAAGATCCGGCAAGGGAGTGCAAGGGAAGTGAGGTAATATAGGGAGTGCACAGGTGATAACTCTAATTGGAACCACTGCGCCAATCAGCGGCGCAGTGGCCCTTTAAATCGCAGAGACCCGGCGCGCGCGCGCCCTAGGGAGCGGGGCCGCGCGCGCCGGGACAGAACAGACGGGGAGCGAGTCAGGTAGGAGAGCCGGGGTGCGCATCGCGAGCGGGCGCTACCCGCATCGCGAATCGCATCCCGGCTAGCAGCAGGATCGCAGCGCCCCGGGTCAGAGGACGTGACCGGGGCGCTGCAGCGGAGGAGGTGAAGCGAGCGCTCCGGGGAGGAGCGGGAACCCGGAGCGCTCGGCGTAACAGCGCCCAGGCAAGTCCCAGCCTATCACTCACCTCCCTGGTCTTCCATATTCTCAGTCCTAGCACGCGTGTCCCCCCCCCCCCCCCTCCTAGGGTCTGCGTGCCGGAGCTCTGTCATTTAAAGGGCCAGTATGCCCTAATTAGTGTCTTCACCTGTTCCTTCCCTAAAAGTGTGTGCCCCTCCCCCTGCCCTGGGCCGGATCTTTGTTGCCCTTGTGCCTGAGAGAAAGCTACTGTGTTCCTGTGTTCCTGGTTATTCGTGTACCTGATCCTTGTTCCGTGACCTGACCCTGCTACTGTGCCGCCTGCCCTGACCTTCAGCTATCCTGACCACGTCTTGTTTTTATCCTCTGTACCACGCTTCTTCCCAGCTACCTGTGTGGACGAGTCATGCCAGGGGTAGTGACCTGGGTGCCGCCTGCCACAGCAAGACCATCCCGCTTTGCGACAGGCTCTGGTTAGAACCAGCAGCACCTTAGACTCCACTCCCTGGCACTGCTCACGTCATCATCCACACAGGCCCAGAGGATCCACCACCTGCCGTGACCCTTACAGTCGTGTATAGACTATCGTATTATCCAAATGAACCCAGTGCATTCATAAATATAAAAAAAAAAACATTAAAAAAAAGTCACATGACTACAAACATCATTATGGAGCAGAGGTGAGAGCTCTGCTTGCACTGTACTTTTACCCGTGCACACACCTGCAGCAAATGTAGAGTAGGTACCTGGGAACCTCCATGTCCTTGGTATCGGCTCTGGCCACCCAGGGCCTGTGCTCCTATTGCCCCTGTATGTTGGGGGTCCACGCTTCTCCCACCCCCTCACTCCCTATATCTGGGGAGCTTTTCTATTGGGGGGGGGGGTGCTTTTTCATGCAGGTAGTGCCATAGTTATATATTTGTAATTATGGGCTAGAGCAGTGTTTCCCAACCAGGGTGCCTCCAGCTGTTGCAAAATTACATCTCTCAGCATGCCCGGACAGCCAAAGGCTGTCCGGGCATACTGGGAGATGTAGTTTTGCAACAGCTGGTAGCACCCTGGTTGGGAAACACTGGGCTAGAGGTTGGCACAGTTATGCTGTAACTTGCAGCTTCTGGGCCCCGATGTAAAATCTGCAAGAGGGCCCCAAATGCCAATTAAAATACTGGTCTCTTATGGGGCAGATGTGTATTGGGGCCCCCTTAGGCACCAGGGCCCGGTGCAACTGCTACCTCAGCTACCTTTATAGCTATGCCCTTGGATGTATCTGTGGCTCTACTAGACTCTCCGCATTCTATAACAGCGGTCTGGGTGTGTTGGGAGAAGTAGTTCCTTCACACCTGGGGTTTCCGGACACTGAAGGGTGCTGACAGTACTTACCTGGGCCGGATGGGGCTGGAGGTTAAAGACACATCGCAGATTCTCTTATCCCTAGTCCCGGGATAACAAGGCACTGTAGCCAACCAGGGATTGCTCCTCTGGGTTACTGTCCGAGCTCCACATCATCATGGTCACTGAGGTGCCCGGGCAGTATTGTCCGTAGGATTGCATTGAGGGGCGGAGCGTGACATCACACGGGGGCGGGGGCGTGACGTCACATGCCGCCCGTCCTGTAGTCGCCGGTAATCAGTCGCGGAGTGAACACGCTCCGGGGACTGATTACAAACGGGGTGCCGCGTGCAAGGTCACGGGGGTCCCCAGCGGTGGGACTCCCACGATCAGGCATCTTATCCCCCATCCTTTGTATAGGGGATAAGATGTCTAAGCACCAGAGTACCCCTTTAAGTAATGTGTTGGCTCAAAGATTAACTCCCTATGCACATGAACTACTGAGCAGTAATGAACTATAAAGTAATGTATTTTGGTTTGGTGCAAAGAGAGTCAAGGAGGTACACTGAGTTGTTGTATTTCAAATGTGACCGTTCTGTCTTGTATTGTTAATGTCAGTAATAAGTAAAAATGTATAAAGTTCTTGTACACCAAAAGTCATTGTGTACAAACAAATGTAAATAGTATGTGTAAATATACTTCAGTACACATAAAGTAGAGCTGTATCACTCACATTACACAGTCTGCTAACAGTAACATGTCTAATTTATCTGATGTCATATATCATCCTGTTCGTGCACAGGAAACTTTCCTGGCCAGTAAGTATTCCTGAAACTAACCTAAAGCATGGAAACAGAAAAGGTAACATGAATGTCAAAGTGTTATCTGTATCAAATGTCTAGCATAAAATAAAAATAGTGTTCTGGGGAGATGTGTTTTATGCCAAGGGACCCCAGTAGCCAAGGCATTGGGCAGAAAGCCTCCGGCAACCCAATCCGCAACTATAAGTCTACAGTCATAAGTCTAGTCATGTATATAATGTCTAGTAAACAATGTCTAGTACATAGTCTAACAGTATTTCACATGCATAGTATGTCACCTGCCTAGTCAAAAATGTCATGTTCTGTCTAGTAACCAGTTATGCAAGTCAGTACAGTAACCCCCCCGACCCAAGATGGCCCCGACATACGATCAATTCAACATACGATGGCCTCTCAGAGGCCATCGCATGTTGAAGGCAGCATCAACATACGATGCTTTTGTATGTCGGGGCCATCGCATAAACGGCTATCCGGCAGCGCAGACTGCTTCAGCTGCCACCAGATAGCAGTTTACGGTACCCCGTGTGGTCCGCTGACGATCACTTACCTGTCCTCGGGGCTCCGGCGCGTCCTCTTCGGGATCCCCTGCATCGTCGGTGCTCTCCATCGTCGTCATCACGTCGCTGTGCACGCCGTCCCGTCATCCAATAGGAGCGGCGTGTGTAGTGACGTGATGGGGACGACGGAGAGCGAGGATGCCGGGGAAGCAGAGGCCTTGCCGGAGCATCAGGAACACCCCAGGGACGCGACGACAGCGATGGAAGGCGACATCCAGGGCAGCGGTGACGAGCAGTGACGGTCCGAAGAGGCGGGGACAGGTGAGTATAACCTCCAATACCGTTGGCTGTCCGGGCATGCTGGGTATTGTAGTTTTGCAACATCTGGAGGTCTGCAGGTTGTAGACTACTGTCCTTTACTTTACATTGCACGGATCCCTCAACATACGATGGTTTCAACAAACGATGGTCCATTTGGAACGGATTACCATCGTATGTTGAGGGACCACTGTACATGCATAGTCAAAAGTATCAGTTGTTTATAGTTAATTATAATATGCATAGTCTAGCTATATATTTCAGTTGTTACATATCAGTGAATGACAGATATGAATTTGCATTCAAACAATGGATTGAGGATACATTCTGGACATGAAACCATGTGGGATTATGACCACCTCTTGTGGATCTCTCTTGAGGATTTTGTTAAGGATTTCCCCCCCATTTTTGTTAGTTGTCTCCAGATAGATTTTGCCCGTTGAGGAAATGTGTAATGTCCCAGTACAGGACATGGTCCTGCACTACCCTTAGGCCCTGTCAGGTTGAGTCCCTCAGTGACCTGGGGACTCCCCTGCAGTGTCTCCCCTGCTGTTTCTGTAATGTTATTTATTCTACCTTATGTGTAGTCAGTGTCCTAATGTATAGCTAGTCTAAAGGACCTGCAAGTTTTCTAAAGGACCTGTGAAATATCACATGTTATGTTGTCACATGATGTTACCCAGAAAGCACCAGCTTAACCCCTTAAGGACACATGACGTTCTCATACGTCTCCATTTCCGAGTCCTTAAGGACACATGACGTATGAGAACGTCATGTGTTTTACCGGCCCCCCGCAACCATCTGGAGCGGAGCTGGTGCCCGATGCCTGCTGAAATCGTTCAGCAGGCATCGGGGCATATCGCCCAGGGGGGTCATGATGACCTCCCATGTCGGCGATGGCCGCAGATCGCTGGACAATTCAGTCCAGCGATCTGCGACGGATTCCGGGTCAATCTGGTCTCCAGAGACCCGGTGACCCGGAATTACTGGCTGATCAGGGCCGTCTCTGACGGCCTCGGACAGCCATAGCCTGCAGGGGTGAGGTGGCACTGGTGCCATTTCACGATCGCCCTGATTCGTCGGCCGGATTACCGGCCGACCAATCAGGGCGCCTGCTGCGGGTGTCACTCCCGCAAACCGCTCCGCCCCTCTTCTGGAGGACGTGAGCGGGTGCGGGACGTGCACCCCGGGTGCTGGGGACCCCGATTCCCGGCGTTCCTGTTGGGATCGGGGCCCCAGGAGCAGCGGCGGCGGCAACGACGAGGGACTGACCTGATGCGGCTGGATCGTTGGAGGTGAGTGACAGCCTCCTGCTGTTGCTTAGCAACAGCTCCCAGCATGCAAAAAGGGCATGCTGGGAGCTGTAGTTATGCAACAGCAGGAGGCAGACCACCACAACTCCCAGCATTCCCTTATGGGCATGCTGGGACTTGTAGTTTTGCAACAGCTGGAGGCACATTCTTTCTATGGAAAAGTGTACCTTCAGCTGTTGTATAACTACAACCCCCAGCTTGCACAATCAGCTAAAGTGCATGCTGGGAGTTGTAGTGGTGCATCTGGTGGTTGCATAACTACAACTCCTAGCATGCCCGTTGGCTGTCTGACTGCTGAGAGTTGTAGTTTTGCAACAGCTGAAGGCACACTGAGTTAAGTAGCAAACCAGTGTGTCTCCAGCTGTTGCATAACTACAATCCCCAGCATCCCCAGACAAAGTAGTATGCCTCCAGCTGTTGCATAACTACAACACCCAGCATGCCCTTCCGCTGTCCGTACATGCTAGTGGTTGTAGCTTTTGCAACAGCTGAAGGCACACTGGTTGCAAAACACTGAGTTTGTTACCAAACTCGGTGTTTCACAACCAGTGTGCCTCCAGCTGTTGCAAAACTACAACTCCCAGCATGCACTGATAGACCGTACATGCTGGGAGTTGTAGTTTTGCAACAGCTGGATGTTCCCCCCCCCCCCCCCAATGTGAATGTA
The DNA here is from genome assembly GCF_029499605.1 of Hyla sarda. Taxonomy (NCBI): domain Eukaryota; kingdom Metazoa; phylum Chordata; class Amphibia; order Anura; family Hylidae; genus Hyla; species Hyla sarda. Next base: position 22,047,712 of record NC_079200.1, read on the forward strand.
CAGGGTACACTCACATGGGCGGAGGATTACAGTAAGTATCCGGCTGCAAGTTTGAGGTGCAGCAAATTTTCTGCCGCAGCTCAAACTGCCAGCGAGAAACTACTGTGAACCCCCGCCCGTGCGACTGTACCCTAAAAACACTACACTAACACACAATAAAATAAAAAGTAAAAAAACACTACGTATACACATACTCCCCAATAAAAATGAAAAACGTCTGGTACGCCACTGTTTCCAAAACGGAGCCTCCAGTGGTTGCAAAACTACAACTCCCAGCATGCACTGATAGACCGTACATGCTGGGAGTTGTAGTTTTGCAACAGCTGGATGTCCCCCCCCCCCCAATGTGAACGTACAGGGTACACTCACATGGGCGGAGGATTACAGTAAGTATCCGGCTGCAAGTTTGAGCTGCGTCAAATTTTCTGCCGCAGCTCAAACTGCCAGCGAGAAACTACTGTGAACCCCCGCCTGTGTGACTGTAACCTAAAAACACTACACTAACACACAATGAAAAGTAAAAAACACTACGTATACACATACCCCTATACAACCCCCCTCCCCTCCCCCATAAAAATGAAAAACATCTGGTACGCCACTGTTTCCAAAATGGAGCCTCCAGCTGTTGCAAAACAACTACTCCCAGTATTGCCAGATAGCCGTTGACTGTCTAGGCATGCTGGGAGTTTTACAACAGCTGGAGGCACCCTGTTTGGGAATCACTGGCGTAGAATACCCCTATGTCCACCCCTATGCAAGTCCCTAATTCAGGCCTCAAATCCGCATGGCGCTCTCACTTTGGAGCCCTGTCGTATTTCAAGGCAACAGTTTAGGGTCACAAAAATGTAAAATGTAAAATTTTTGGGAAAACAAGCATTTTAGGTAAAAAAAATATATATTTTTTTACATATGCAAAAGTCGTGAAACACCTGTAGGGTATTAAGGTTCAAATTACCCCTTGTTACGTTCCCCGAGGGGTCTAGTTTCCAAAATGGTATGCCATGTGGTTTTTTTTTTTGCTGTCCTGGCACCATAGGGGCTTCCTAAATGCGGCATGCCCCCAGAGCAATATTTGCTTTCAAAAAGCCAAATGTGACTCCTTCTCTTCTGAGACCTGTAGTGCGCCAGCAGAGCACTTTTCACCCCATATGGGGTGTTTTCTGTATCGGAAGAAATTGGGCTTCAAATTTTGGGTGGTATTTTCTGCTATTACCCTTTTTTAAAATGTAAAATTTTTGGGAAACCAAGCATTTTAGGTAAAAAATATATATATATTTTTTTACATATGCAAAAGTCGTGAATCACCTGTGGGGTATTAAGGTTCACTTTACCCCTTGTTACGTTCCCCGAGGGGTCTAGTTTCCAAAATGGTATGCCATGTGTTTTTTTTTTTTTTGCTGTCCTGGCACCATAGGGGCTTCCTAAACGTGACATGCCCCCCAAAAACCATTTGTCGCTCCTTCCCTTCTGAGCCCTCTACTGCGCCCGTCGAACAATCAACATAGACATATGAGGTATGTGCTTACTCAAGAGAAATTGGGTTTCAAATACAAGTAAAAATTTTCTCCTTTTTACCCCTTGCAAAAATAAAAAAATTGGGTCTACAAGAACATGTGAGTGTAAAAAATTAAAATTTTGAATTTTCTCCTTCACTTTGCTGCTATTCCTGTGAAACACCTAAAGGGTTAATACACTTACTGAATGTCATTTTGAATACTTTGGGGGGTGCATTTTTTATAATGGGGTCTTTTATGGGGTATTTCTAATATGAAGACCCTTCAAATCCACTTCAAATCTGAACTGGTCCCTGAAAAATTGTGAGTTTGAAAATTTTGTGAAAAATTTCAAAATTGCTGCTGAACTTTGAAGCCCTCTGGTGTCTTCCAAAAGTAAAAACTCATAAATTTTATGATGCAAACATAAAGTAGACATATTGTATATGTGAACACAAAAAAAATATATTTTGAATATCCATTTTCCTTACAAGCAGAGAGCTTCAAAGTTAGAAAAATGCAAAATTTTCATTTTTTTCATCAAATTTTGGGGTTTTTCCACAAGAAAGGATGCAAGTTACCATACAATTTTACCACTAAGTTAAAGTAGAATATGTCACGAAAAAACAATCTCGGAATCAGAATGATAACTAAAAGCATTCCAGAGTTATTAATGTTTAAAGTGACAGTGGTCAGAATTGCAAAAAAACGCTTCGGTCCTTAAGGTGTAAAATGGCCTGGTCCTTAAGGGGTTAACCTATGACCCGCAGCTTGACCAATGGGCCTTAGTCCAGCCCCCCACTATAAAAAGGGGCAGCCATTACAATTCACTCTCTTACCACTTGCTACTGAGCACTGCAAACATTAGAGATCTCAGTGCTAGTGATCAGCATCTGGAAGGCCACAAAGCTACAGTCATTCCAGTAAGTCAAAAGTCTATGGGAGAGATTTATCAAAACATGTCCAGAGAAAAAGTTGCTGAGTTGCCCATAGCAACCAATCAGATCACTTCTTTCATTTTGCAGAGGCCTTTTCAAAAATGAAAGAAGCGATCTGATTGGTTGCTATGGGCAACTGGGCAACTCTTCCTCTGCACAGGTTTTGATAAATCTCCCCCTGTGTCTACTGTAACTACAAATTGTCAAGTCCTGCATATAGTCAAGCCTCAAGACAATTGTCTCAAATTTATAAAAAGTCTAATTGGTCCCAGCAAGCTGCGAGGTCCTTCTGGGTTCCTGGCCACCTCTCTGGGATTGTGGCCTAGCTGTGAAGATCATTCCATCTGTCTGAACTCAGTAAAGCCTCCGTTAACCCATAACTGGTTGTGGACTCTCCTTTCCTTAACTAGCCATTGGAATCACGGAGATACAGTTCGTGTGGTTCCAGTACCAAAAACCACTCTGGCGTCACAAACACTACGGCTTAATAACATCTTGCCCCAGGGGTTAATACCATCTGGCCCCACCACCTACAATGCTACATCGGTGGTCCCGCCACAAATGAAAAGTGATTGGACAGCTTTCTGACTAATCTGCTCTTGGTTGCTCCAGGGGTAAAAGTTTCCTTGAGTCAGTAACAACAGGTCATTGGATTTCTTTGGAAGTCATGTGACCTATGTGATGTATAAAATGTCAAGTTGAACTGCTGGTTTTAAGTAAGCTTTCAAGGTCCTTAAAGAAGTGTTGAAAGCTGCCAATCCCTTTTTATTGTTAATTCTATTTATTCTCAGTTTTTTTTGTCTCTTTCCTAGAAGTATGAGTAACGTCACTAGATGGGTGGACTATGCCAGCGCCTTTTTAGTAGATATTAGTGATGAGCGGCATTGCCCATATTCGAATTCGCAATAATTTGCGAATATATAGATGAATAGTCGTCCTATATTCGCAAATTTTGTGTATTCGTTATATTCGCATATTCGAGGAAGAAAACAGTGAGGGGGGGGGGGGCAACTTTACTATTGGTTTCTAGGGATGTTGTTGATAACCTCTGACAAGTGTATTTGCATCATTCAAATTGGCCACAAGTGAAAAGAAGGAATATGCGCATATGCGGAAAAAAGTGAATATTCGTAATTTGTGAATTTGCGATATTCGCAATAAAAATTTGAAATGCGAATATTCGCGCCCAACACTAGTAGATACCTTGGAGCTTGTGACTGGATTCCTTATGTTTAGTAAAATAAATTGTGGTTCATGATTATTTTTTCCAGGGCTAAGTTGTTATTAGTAACGAATATCTTTTTTTATCAGCTTGGGAGTTTGTATTTTTTTTTTCCTTATCCAGTAGTAGTAGTAGTTGTTTATTTATAGTAGTTATAGTTACAGTTATATAATTCTTTATTTTGTGTTTCAATTTAAGCGGATGTATATATTGTGCTAATGTAAGGTAGTGTAGGTAGGTATATTTAGAAGGGATCGACTGATATCGATTATTTTAGGGCCGATACGATACTCTGTGGAGGTTAGGGCTGATAGCCGATAACTTATACCGATATTCCGGTATAAGTTATCAGCTATTTATCCCCCCCCCCCGGCGACACCGCTGCAGATCATTGATTTAAAGCGGGCGCTTTAAATCAATGAACTGCTGCGGCTTTTGCGGTGCCAGAGACCGCCGCCGCCACCTGCTTCTCTCCCCCTGTCTGTCCTGGGGTCCTCCTGAGTCCTATCACCGCCACCGAGACGCCCCCCCCCCCCACCACGCCGCACACCCCCACCGCACAACGTGCCGCACCCCCCCACTGCACCGCGCCAAACCCCCCCACCGCACCGCCCCGACCAGAGACCATCGCCGCCGCTGTCCAATTGCCTCCCACATTCCCGGTTTTATAATTACCTGTTCCCGAGGCCCGGGGTCCGCGCTACTTCTGGCTCCGGCGGCGTCCTCCTGAGCTGTCACTGTGCTCACTGATGGTGAAGTCGCGTTGAGGACGTCACTTGTCATTGCACAGCGCACAGCGTAACACAGGATGCCGCAGGAGCCAGAGGTAGCGTGGACCCCGGGCCCCGGGAACAGGTAATTATAAAACCGGGGATGAGGGAGGCAATGGGGCAGCGGCGGCGATGGTCTCTGGCCGGGGCGGTGCGGTGGGGGGTTCGGCGCGGTGCGGTGTGGGGGGGGGGGTGTTTAGTTGGCGGAGCTTTGGGCGGGGCATTATCGGATTATCGGCAAGCTAATTGCCGATAACGTCCAAAATCGTGAATATCGGCCGATAATATCGGCCAAACCGATAATCGGTCAATCCCTAATATTTAGTATTCATCATTATATTACTGGTAAAATATTGATAATATACAGGCCTTATTTACTAAGAGTGTTGTGTAGGTTTCTTTGTGGGTTTTAATTCCCTACACTTTATTTTCCACGGAATTTATTAAGGTTTCCATACATTTTCCACTTTCCCTACACCTGGCTTTTTTTAACACATGATCTGATCTGTCAGGTTTTCATCAGTTGAAATCTACCACATTTTCTGTGGAAACCTTAGTAAATATGTTGGGTTTTTGTGAAAATGTCGGGAAACCTTTTCTGTGACCACGCCCCCTTTTCCCGACGGTAACGCTCCTTTATTGTTTTTTTTTAGCAAAATGGAGAGTTAGTCTGTTTTTTTTTCAATTCTGGCGCAAATGCGTGCACAGGCGGAATTTCTGGCGCAAACCCGACAAAACATGTAGGGTTTGCAATAGGAAATGAGGGCCACAGTGTTTTATCCTATTGATGGGGATGGACATGTGCATGGCCTATAATCAGTCAGGGAGTATATGTAAGTCTCCAGTCTAGTTCATGCAGTAATACTGAGGTTCACTAAGAGGCCATAACCATTGGTTTTAGAAGAAATTTAATGTCCAACTTTGAAGCTTGATGGACAGTATGTTGAATATGTCCAACTTGCACCTCAAATGATCCCTCATCTTCCAATTAATCATGTTAGCTTCATGGTACTGTGGTGTCGTACTATAAGAGATGGGAAATGTAAACAGTTAATTATCACACACTGAAGTTTTCCCAACTACCTTATTCTGATCCTGACAACCATGCCCTTAAAGGGAATCTGTCCTCAATGTCACCTACACTAACCGGTCGGTACAGTCAGGTACTGCAGGTGACACTGATGACAACGATACTTACCTGATCCTGTTCCGTGCTCCGGTTCTCCCACTATCTTCTTTGGTATCTTCCATCCCGGGGCCGATTTGGAGCATGGGTGGAGCTTTCGACATCACTGCTGCTGTTTGCTAGTAGCGGGATCCAGCAGAGAAGCAGGAGCAGTGATGTCACCAAGCTCCGCCCATGATCCAAATCGGCCCCGGAACAGAAGATCTAAGGCTATTTCTTAATAGCCAGGGCCACTGTCTATGCTACTAAAATAACATTGGGTACTCATGAACAGCTTAGGCTGCGTAAACGTTGAAGATTTTCACTTTACCATCAGCGAGTTTCAGAATTTGGTGGGACCCCAGTTTACATGGTGGGACCCCAGACGTGAGTGTGACCACAAATATAATTTGCCAACTTGTTCTTTTTTGTCATTGTTTTTCAGCTAATAACAGGACTGCACCGCTCCAAGTGACAAATCTCTGCTCTACCAGGATATAAACCCAACAACAACACGTCAAGGCATCAAGTCAAAACTGGCAGTTAATAGATGCATTTTGGAACATACAGTATCTTTTTATGGTTATTCGTGGTTATTAAAGGGGTACTCCCGTGGAAAACTTTTTTTTTAAACCAACTGGTGCCAGAAAGTTAAACAGATTTGTAAATTACTTCAATTAAAAAATCTTACCTTCCAATACATTTTATGGGCTGTATACTACAGAGGAAATGCTTTTCTTTTTGGATTTCTCTGATATTATGACCACAGTGCTCTCTGCTGACCTCTGCTGTCCATTTTAGGAACTGTCCAGAGTAGCATATGTTTGCTACGGGGATTTTCTCCTGCTCTGGACAGTTCCAAAAATGGACAGCAGAGGTCAGCAGAGAGCACTGTGGTCGTGACATCAGAGAAATCCAAAAAGAAAAGCATTTCCTCTGTACTATACAGACCCTAAAAAGTACTGGAAGGATTAAGAATTTTTAATAGAAGTAATTTACAAATCTGTTTAACTTTCTGACACCAGTTGATTTAAAAAAAAAAAAAAAGTTTTCCACGGGAGTACCCCTTTAAGAACATCATCTCCAACTATATGAAAAAGGGCCGTCAATGACACCTGTACCTCCTAACCAAAAAGTAACATCAATGACATATGCTCAATGCTGACAGTTTGACCAGCAATATCATCAATCGTCAATGCGATTCAAAACCACAAATACATTTCTTTTGATTCCAGTTTTGTCCTAACCACCTGACCTTACTCTATTAAAGGGGTACTCCACTGCTCAGCGTTTGGAACAAACTGTTCCAAACGCTGGAGCTGGCGCCGGGAGCTCGTGACATCATAGTCCCGCCCCCTCATACCATCAAGCTCCGCCTCCTCAATGCAAGTCTATGGGAGGGGGCGTGACAGATGTCACGCCCCCTCCCATAGACTTGCATTGAGGGGGTGGGGCGTGATGTCATGAGGGCGGGGCTATGACATCACGAGTTCCTGGCGCCGGCTCCAGCATTCGGAACAGTTGATTCCAAATGCTGAGCAGTGGAGTACCCCTTTAAAGGGGTTATCCACTATAACCCCTTCAGGACCGAGTGTTTTTCCGTTTTTGCATTTTCGTTTTTTCCACCTTGCCTTTAAAAAATCCTAACTCTTTCAATTTTGCACCTAAAAATCCATATGATGGCTTATTTTTTGCGCCACCAATTCTACTTTGTAATTACATCAGTCATTTTGCCCAAAAATCTACGGCGAAACGGAAAAAAAAAATCATTGTGATACAAAATTGAAAAAAACGAAACCTTATTTTGTAAATTTTGGGGGCTTCCGTTTCTACTTAGTACATTTTTCAGTAAAAATGACACCTTTTCTTTATTCTGTAGGTCCATACAATTAAAGTGATCCCCTACTTATATAGGTTTGATTTTGTCGCACTTCTGGAAAAAATCCTAACTACATGCAGGAAAATTAATACGTTTAAAATTGTCATCTTCTGACCCCTATAACATTTTTATTTTTCCGTGTATGGGGCGGTATGAGGGCTCATTTTTTGCACCATGATCTGAAGTTTTTAGCGTACCATTTTTGCATTGATAGGACTTATTGATCGTTTTTATTCATTTTTTCATGATAATAAAAGTGACCGAAAATGCACTATTTTGGACTTTTGAATTTTTTTTACGTGTACGCGATTGACCATGCGGTTTAATTATTGATATATTTTTATAATTCGGACATTTCCGCACGCGATGATACCATATATGTTTATTTTTCTTTTTATTTACAAAGTGTGTTTTTTTTCTATGGGAAAAGGGGGGTGATTCAAACTTTTAATAGGGGAGGTGTTAAATGATCTTTATTCACTTATTTTTTTTTTTTTGCAGTGTTATAGGTCCCATAGGGACCTATAACACTGCACACACTGATCTCTTATACTGATCACTGTTATCCCATAGGGACCTATAACACTGCACACACTGATCTCTTATACTGATCTCTGTTATCCCATAGGGACCTATAACACTGCACACACTGATCTCTTATACTGATCATTGTTATCCCATAGGGACCTATAACACTGCACACACTGATCTCCTATGCTGATCACTGGTTTCTCATAGGAAACCATAGATCGATGATTCTGCCGCTTGACTGCTCATGCCTGGATCTCAGGCACTGAGCTGTCATTCGGCGATCGGACAGCGAGGAGGCACTGAGCTAACCGGCATTCTTTTACTTTAGAGTTAAAGGGTTAATAGCACGCGGCACCGCCATCAATGCCGCGCGCTATTAGACACGGGTCCCCGCGTTATAGATCGGGAGCGGACACATGACGTTCCAGTACGTCATGTGTCCTTAAGGAGATAAGCTGATTTTAGTATGTACCTGCCAGACAGTAATGGACATGCTTAGGACGGATCTGCGCTTGTCTTGGGGCTAAATGGCTATGTTGTGAGCTAACCATAACACTGTGGCTATTTTTTTTGTAAACTGGGTATTTCCTGTTGGAGTTCGTTCTCTCAAACTACAAATCCCATAGTTCCTCGTTTGTAAGTGTGAGGTCACTTTTCTCCCTCCCACCCATTGAAACACAAATGAGCTGCATTCCATTCAAAAGACCAGTGTTTTCTGACCAGGGTGCCTCCAGCTGTTGCAAAAAAATATTTAAAAAAATTAGTTGCAGAATGATCTCTCTCCCACCCTGGGGTTGCTCCACCCATTGAAGCAGACAGACTCCCTTTGCACGCCTGACTAGTGATGTCATGTCTCGGTTGCACTGCAACCTGGGAAAACCCGAGACCTGAGTAATTTTGTATGATGAAAAAAAAAAATATTGGGGTGAAAGTCACAGAAAAATTGCGAGACCACCGTCACACACAGGTACAGACACTATATTATGAACTACACTAACTTTACATCCTCTGTAGCATAGTCAAATAAAAAAAAATCCTGAAATACCCCTTTAAAAGGGTAATCTGGAGGAAATCAATTGGTGCCAGAAAGTTAAACAGATTTGTAAATTATTTCTATTAAAACATCTTTACCTCCCAGTACTTGTTAGCAGCTGTATGCTACAGAGGAAATTATTTTCTTTTTTGTCTTGTCCCACAGTGCTCTCTGCTGACACCTGATGCCCGTATCAGGAACTGTCCAGAGCAGGAGAAAATCCCCATAGCAAACCTATGCTACTCTGGACAGTTCCTGACACGGACAGAGGTGTAAGCAGAGAGCACTCTGGACAAGACAAAAAATAAATTTTAAAATAAAAGAATTTCCTCTGTAGCATACAGCTGCTAAAAAGTACTGGAAGGATTACTATTTTTAAATAGAAGTCATTTACAAATCTGTTTAACTTTCTGGCACCAGTTCATAAAAAAAACAAAAAACTGGAGTACCCCTTTAAGTTACATTTTACATGGGCTCTAGTACTGCAGTAAGTCAGAAAAACCATTTGAAGACATCTATAAGCCCTTTAAGATGAACTGATCATTTGGCCCATCTAGTCTGCCCAATAATCTGAATACTATCAATAGTCCCTGGCCCTATCTTATATGAAGGATAGCCTTATACTTATCTCTATCTTATATGAAGGATAACCTTATGCTTATCTCTATCTTATATGAAGGATAACCTTATGCCTATCCCTATCTTATATGAAGGATAGTCTTATGCTTATCTCTATCTTATTTGAAGGATAGCCTTATGCCTATCCCCATCTTATATGAAGGATAACCTTATGCCTATCTCTATTTTATATGAAGGATAGTCTTATGCCTATCTCTATTTTATATGAAGGATAGCCTTATACCTATCCCTATCTTATATGAAGAATATCCTTATGCCTATCCCTATCTTATATGAAGGATAGCCTTATGCTTATCTCTATCTTATATGAAGGATAGCCTTATGCTTATCCCTATCTTATATGAAGGATAGCCTTATGCTTATCCCTATCTTATATGAAGGATAGCCTTATGCTTATCACTATCTTATATGAAGGATAGCCTTATGTTTATCTCTATCTTATATGAAGGATAGCCTTATGCTTATCCCTATCTTATATGAAGGATAGCCTTATGCTTATCCCTATCTTATATGAAGGATAGCCTTATGCTTATCCCTATCTTATATGAAGGATAGCCTTATGCTTATCCCTATCTTATATGAAGGATAGCCTTATGCTTATCACTATCTTATATGAAGGATAGCCTTATGCTTATCTCTATCTTATATGAAGGATAGCCTTATGCCTATCTCTATCTTATATGAAGGATACCCTTATGCCTATCCCTATCTTATATGAAGGATAGTCTTATGTCTATCCCATGCATGTTTAAACTCCTTCACTGTATTTGCAGCGACCACTTCTGCAGGAAGGCTATTCTATGTATCCACTACTCTCAGTAAAGTAATACTTCCTGATATTACTGCACAAACCTTTGCCCCTTTAATTTAAAACTATGTCCTCTTGTGGTAGTTTTTCTTCTTTTAAATATCTTCTCCCCCTTTACCGTGTTGATTCCCTTTATGTATATAAAGTCTCTATCTTATCCCTCTGTCTCTTCTTTCTTCTATACATGTTAAGGTCCTTTAACCTTTCCTGGTAAGTTTTATCCTGCAATCCATGTACTAGTTTAGTATCTTCTCTGAACTCTCTCTAGAATATCTATATCCTTCTGGAGATACGGCATCCAGTACTGCGCACAATACTCCAAGTGAGGTCTCACCAGTGTTCTGTACAGCGACATGAGAACTTCTCTCTCTCTCTCTACTGCTTATACCTCTCCCTATACACCCATGAGCACTTCTCTATTTCTACTGCTTATACCTCTCCCTATACACCCATGAGCACTTCTCTCTTTCTACTGCTTATACCTCTCCCTATATATCCATGAGCACTTCTCTCTTTCTACTGCTTATACCTCTCCCTATACACCCATGAGCACTTCTCTCTTTCTACTGCTTATACCTCTCCCTATATATCCATGAGCACTTCTCTCTTTCTACTGCTTATACCTCTCCCTATACACCCATGAGCACTTCTCTCTTTCTACTGCTTATACCTCTCCCTATACACCCATGAGCACTTCTCTCTTTCTACTGCTTATACCTCTCCCTATATATCCATGAGCACTTCTCTCTTTCTACTGCTTATACCTCTCCCTATACACCCATGAGCACTTCTCTCTTTCTACTGCTTATACCTCTCCCTATACACCCATGAGCACTTCTCTCTTTCTACTGCTTATACCTCTCCCTATACACCCATGAGCACTTCTCTCTTTCTACTGCTTATACCTCTCCCTATATATCCATGAGCACTTCTCTCTTTCTACTGCTTATACCTCTCCCTATACACCCATGAGCACTTCTCTCTTTCTACTGCTTATACCTCTCCCTATATATCCATGAGCACTTCTCTCTTTCTACTGCTTATACCTCTCCCTATACACCCATGAGCACTTCTCTCTTTCTACTGCTTATACCTCTCCCTATATATCCATGAGCACTTCTCTCTTTCTACTGCTTATACCTCTCCCTATACACCCATGAGCACTTCTCTCTTTCTACTGCTTATACCTCTCCCTATACATCCAAGCATTCTGCTAGCGTTTCCTGCTGCTCTATTACATTGTTTTCCTACCTTTAAGTCTTCTGAAATAATTAATCCTAAATCCCTTTCCTCAGAGACTGAGGTCCGGACTGTGTCAAATATTCTATAATAGAAACATACGACCATATTGTGATTCCCAGTAGGCAACAAGCAGGAAATATACCAAAGCCATTTCCATAAGTGCAACCAAAAGTTCTCTATTGTTGCCATTAATTCCTGCAAATAACCATCTTGAGATGGCCGTGCTGATGGTACATGCTACCTATGGCCTAATATTATAAAAAAAGCAACAACCTGGCAGGAGGCCCAAAAACACTCATGTGAGACATACAACCCATCCCCACATTAATCTGCATCTATGTGTGACATTCACTCTAGGAACAGAAGCAATAATTTCGGCTCCACTGCTCTCATCTCTGAGGCTAAGAAATTCACAGATATCTAAAACCTTTGCAGAAGATTAGAAGAACCTGCATAGATCATGGAGGCAGCGCTATGAATACGTCAGGTTCCTTCAAATTACTTAGAATTTATGGTTGGAACAAACCTCACATAGACTCTGTAACACCTGGGTTTGTTAAGAGATGTGAAAGGGTAAAAGACATTAGAAAGGTACTGTCAGTACTGGACTAGTATAAAGGGGTACTCTGCCCCACGACATCTTATCCCCTATGCACAGGATAGGGGATAAGATGTCCCGCCCGCTGGGGTCCCCCGCAATCTCGCCTGCTGCACCCCAGACATCCGGTGCACAAAGCGAACTTCGCTCCGTGCCGGATGACTGGCGAGGCGAGGTAGAGGCTGGTGATGTCACGGTCACGCCTGCTTGTGACATCACGGCCACGCCCCCTCATTTCAAGTCAATGGGAGGGGGCGTGACGTCCGTCACGCCCCCTCCCATTGACTTACATTGAGGGGGTGCGGCCGTGACATCACGAGCGGGGCGCAGCTGTGGCGTCACGAGCCTTCCATAGACTTGCATTGAGGGGGCACCCCATGACGTCACGAGCGGGGCACGGCTGTGACGTCATGAACCTCTGGTGCTGCCCTCTCACGCCCCCTCCCATAGACTTGCATTGAGGGGGCGCGACCGTGATGTCACCATCGGGCCCAGCTGTGATGTCACGAGCCTCTGGCGCTACACCCAATGGTCTAAACGAACACCGAATGCAGCAGGGAGATGGCGGGGGTCCCCAGCGGCGGGACCCCCCCGTGATCAGAAATCTTATCCCCTATCCATTAAATGTCTAGGGGCAGAGTACCCCTTTAAGCCTTGCTGGGACTTGTGGTTGTCTTTTTTTTATCTGCTTAGTTACTGACTTGACTGTACTGTAGTTAATTGAAGTTACTGTTACTTGGTACAGGAGACGAATAACACTGACTTGGGTTCGGCAGAATATCCATTTAAAGGAGTAGTCCAGTCCTGAAAAACGTATCCCTATCCTAAGAATACCACTCGGGGCCCCCCGCGATCTCCTGTATGGGCCCCCGGCAGCCCGCAGTAAGGGGGAGTGTTGACCATCGCACGAAGCGGCGGCTGACACGCCCCCTCAATACAACTCTATGGCAGAGCCGGAGATTGCTGAAGGCAGCGCTCCGGCTCTGCCCTAGAGTAGTATTGAGGGGCGTGTCAGCTGCGGCTTCATGCAGTGGTCAACACGCCCCCTTTCTGCGGGCTTCCGGGGCCCCATACAGGAGATCGCGTTCGAACCCCCCAGCGTTCGTACCCCCCCGCGATCTGAAACTTATCCCCTATCCTTGGAATAGGGGATACATTTTTCAGGACTGGACTATCCCTTTAAGCTTCCTACCACCAGGGTTATAAACTAGACCTTTGTACCTCAGCTGCCGATGCCAGCCACACCCCTGGCAGCTCAGAGAGTCCTGGTTGGCATCTTCTATTTCCACCCTGAAATCCCACTCCATGACTTTTGGGATATTTATTGCTGTAATAACTAATTTCTACATTCTCCACAGAATAGTCTTTGCCTCGGCAGACCTCCAATAATGAGGGCATATTGTACAATACACATTCCACGTAGTGTTAGAGGGGTAAAAGCTGGTGCCATAAAGTTAAACAGATTTGTATATTACTTCTATTAAAAAAACATTAATCCTTCCAGTACTTATTAGCTGCTGAATACTACAGAGGAAATTCTTTTCTTTTTGGAACACAGAGCTCTCTGCTGACATCATGAGCAAAGTGCTCTCTGTTGACACCTCTGTCCATTTTAAGAACTGTCCAGAGTAGGAGAAAATCCCCATAGAAAACATATGCTGCTCTGGACAGTTCCTAAAATGAACAGAGATGTCAGCAGAGAGCACTGTGCTCGTGATGTCAGCAGAGAGCACTGTGTTCCAAAAAGAAAAGAATTTCCTCTGTAGTATTCAGCAGCTAATAAGTACCCAAAGGATTAAAGATTGTTTAATAGATGTCATTTACAAATCTGTTCAACATTCTGGCACCAGTTGATTTAAAAAAAAAAAAAAGTTTTCCACCGGAGTACCCCTTTAACCTCTTCAGGACATAGGGCGTATGGATACGCCCTGCATCCCGAATCCTTAAGGACCGAGGGCGTATCCATACGCCCGTGGGAATTCCGGCCCCCACCGCTAGCCGGTTGGGGACCGGAGCCGGATGCCTGCTGAAATCGTTCAGCAGGCATCCCGGCATATCGCCCAGGGGGGTCATTATGCCCCCCCATGTCGGCGATCGCCGCAGATCGCTGGACAATTCAGTCCAGCGATCTGCGGCGATTCCGGGTCAATCGGGTCTCCAGTGACCCGATGACCCGGAATTACTGGCTGTTCGGGGCCGTCTCTGACGGCCCCGAACAGCCAGAGCCTGCAGGGGTGAGGTGGCACTGGTGCCACCTCACGATCGCCCTGATTCGTCGGCCGGATTACCGGCCGACCAATCAGGGCGCCTGCTGCGGGTGTCACTCCCGCACCCGCTCCGCTCCTCTTCTGGAGGACGTGAGCGGGTGCGGGACGTGCACCCCGGGTGCTGGGGACCCCGATCCCCGGCGCCCCTGTTGGGATCGGGGCCCCAGGAGCAGCTGCGGCGGCGGGACTGACCTGCAGCGTCTGGATCGTTGGAGGTGAGTGACAGCCTCCTGCTGTTGCTTAGCAACAGCTCTCAGCATGCAAAAAGGGCATGCTGGGAGCTGTAGTTATGCAACAGCAGGAGGCAGACCACCACAACTCCCAGCATTCCCTTATGGGCATGCTGGGACTTATGGTTTTGCAACAGCTGGAGGCACATTCTTTCTATGGAAAAGTGTACCTTCAGCTGTTGTATAACTACAACTCCCAGCTTGCACAAACAGCTAAAGTGCATGCTGGGAGTTGTAGTGGTGCATCTGCTGGTTGCATAACTACAACTCCCAGCATGCCCGTTGGCTGTCGGTGACTGCTGAGAGTTGTAGTTTTGCAACAGCTGAAGGCACACTGGTTGTGAAACTCAGAGTTTTTTTTTACCTAACTCAGTGTTTCACGACCGGTGTGCCTCCAGCTGTTGCAAACTACAACTCTCAGCAGTCACCTTACACCATGCACCGTACATGCTGGGAGTTGTAGTTTTGCAACAGCTGGAGGCACACTGGTTGTGAAACACTGAGTTAGGTCACAAGCTCAGTGATACATAACCAGTGTGCCTACAGCTGTTGCAAAACTGCAACTCTCAGCAGTCACCGACAGCCAACGGGCATGCTGGGAGTTGTAGTTATGCAACAGCTGGATGTCCCCCCCCAATGTGAACGTACAGGGTACACTCACATGGGCGGAGGCTTACAGTAAGTATCTGGCTGCAAGTTTGAGCTGCCGCAAACTTTCTGCTGCAGCTCAAATTGCCAGCGAGAAACTACTGTGAACCCCCCGCCCGTGCGACTGTACCCTAAAAACACTACACTACCACAAAAAATAAAATAAAAAGTAAAAAACACTACATATACACATACCCCTACACAGCCCCCCTCCCCTCCCCAATAAAAATAAAAAACATCTGGTACGCCACTGTTTCCAGAACGGAGCCTCCAGCTGTTGCAAAACAACTCCCAGTATTGTCGGACAGCCGTTGACTGTCCAGGCATGCTGGGAGTTTTGCAACAGCTGGAGGCACCCTGTTTGGGAATCACTGGCGTAGAATACCCCTATGTCCACCCCTATGCAATCCCTAATTTAGGCCTCAAATGCGCATGGCGCTCTCACTTTGGAGCCCTGTCGTATTTCAAGGCAACAGTTTAGGGTCACATATGGGGTATCGCCGTACTCGGGAGAAATTGTGTTACAAATTTTGGGGGGTATTTTCTGCTTTTACCCTTTTTAAAAATGTAAAATTTTTGGAAAAACAAGCATTTTAGGTAAAAAAAAATTTTTTTTTTTACATATGCAAAAGTCGTGAAACACCTGTGGGGTATAAAGGTTCACTTAACCCCTTGTTACGTTCCCTGAGGGGTCTAGTTTCCAAAATGGTATGCCATGTGGGTTTTTTTTTGCTGTCCTGTCACCATAGGGGCTTCCTAAATGCGGCATGCCCCCAGAGAAAAATTTGCGTTCAAAAAGCCAAATGTGACTCCTTCTCTTCCGAGACCTGTAGTGCGCCAGCAGAGCACTTTTCACCCCCATAGGGGTATTTTCTGCTATTACCCTTTTTAAAAATAAAAATTTTTTGGGAAAACAAGCATTTTAGGTAAAAATTTTTTTTTTTTTTTTTTACCTTTGCAAAAGTCGTGAAACACCTGTGGGGTATTAAGGTTCACTTTATCCCATGTTACATTCCCCGAGGGGTCTAGTTTCCAAAATGGTATGCCATGTGTTTTTTTTTTGCTGTTCTGGCACCATGAGGGCTTCCTAAAGGTAACATGCCCCCCAAAAACCATTTCAGAAAAACGTACTCTCCAAAATCCCCTTGCCGCTCCTTCCCTTCTGAGCCCTCTACTGCGCCCGCCGAACACTTTACATAGACATATTAGGTATGTCCTTACTCGAGAGAAATTGGGCTACAAATACAAGTAAAAATTTTGTCCTTTTACCCCTTGTAAAAATTCAAAAATTGGGTCTGCAAGAACATGTGAGTGTAAAAAATGAAGATTGTGAATTTTCTCCTTCACTTTGCTTCTATTCCTGTGAAACACCTAAAGGGTTAAAACGCTGACTGAATGTCATTTTGAATACTTTTGGGGGTGTAGTTTTTATAATGGGGTCATTTATGGGGTATTTCTAATATGAAGACCCTTCAAATCCACTTCAAACCTGAACTGGTCCCTGAAAAATACTGAGTTTGAAAATTTTGTGAAAAATCGGAAAATTGCTGCTGACCGTTGAAGCGCTCTGGTGTCTTCCAAAAGTAAAAACACGTCAATTTTATGATGCAAACATAAAGTAGACATATTGTATATGTGAACCAAAAAAAAATGTATGCGTAATATCCATTTTCCTTACAAGCAGAGAGCTTCAAAGTTAGAAAAATGCTAAATTTTCAAATTTTTCATCAAATTTACGGATTTTTCACCAAGAAATGATGCAAGTATCGACAAAAATTTACCACTATGTTAAAGTAGAATATGTCACGAAAAAACAATCTCGGAATCAGAATGATAACTAAAAGCATTCCAGAGTTATCAATGTTTAAAGTGACAGTGGTCAGATGTGCAAAAAACGCTCCGGTCCTTAAGGCCAAAATGGGCTCCGTCCTGAAGGGGTTAAGTCTCATACCCGCTCAATGTTGTTCAGTGGGGAATTGTACTTGGTGCAGATTGGATCTTAAATTGAGGGAAACTTCCAATGAGTCAACTTCAACATTATACCTACTTAGAACAATTTTTTTTGCTCTAGTCATGAACTTCTAGTATGGACGTTGAATGAGTCTTAAACTTAAAGGGGTACTCCCGTGGAAAACTTTTTTTTTTAAATCAACTGGTGCCAGAAAGTTAAACAGATTTGTAAATTACTTCTCTTACAAAATCTTAATCCTTCCAGTACTTTTTAAGGGCTGTATACTAAAGAGAAATCCAAAAAATAAATGCATTTCCTCTGATGTCCTGACCACAGTGCTCTCTGCTGACCTCTACTGTCCATTTTAGGACTGTCCAGAGCAGAAGAAAAAAACCCATAGCAAACATATGCTGCTCTGGATAGTTCCTAAAAATAACAATGGCCGGGACCCGTGGCTAATAGCGCGCTGCATTGATCGCGGTGCCGCGCGCTATTATCCCTTTAAACACGGCGTTCAAAGTAAATCATTGCCGGTTAGCTCAGGGGGCTGTTCTGGATGTCCGAGTCGAAATCGCGGCATCCCGAACAGCTTACAGGACAGCAGGAGGGTCCCTACCTTGCCTCCTGGTGTCCGATTACTGAATGACTGCTCATTGCCTAAGATCCAGGCATGAGCAGTCAAGCGGCAGAATCATTGATCTATGGTTTCCTATGAGAAACCAGTGATCAATGTAAAAGATCAGTGTGTGCAGTGTTATAGTCCCCTATGGGATAACAATGATCAGTGTGTGCAGTGTTATAGTCCCCTATGGGAGCTATAACATTGCAAAAAAAAAAGTGAAAAAAATGTGAATAAATATCATTTAACCCATTCCCTAATAAAAGTTTGAATCACCCCCCTTTTCCCATAAAAAAAACAAAACTGTGTAAATAAAAATAAATATATGTGGTATCGCCGCGTGCGGAAATGTCCGAATTATAAAAATATATAATTAATTAAACTGCATGGTCAATGGCATATGCCCAAAAAATGAATCAATAAGTCCTATCAATACAAAAATGGTACCGCTAAAAACTTCAGATCACGGCACAAAAAATGAGCCCTCATACCGCCCCATACACGGAAAAATAAAAAAGTCATAGGGGTCAGAAGATGACAATTTTAAACGTATACATTTTCCTGCATGTAGTTATGATTTTTTCCAGAAGTACGACAAAATCAAACCTATATAAGTAGGGGATCATTTTAACCGTATGGACCTACAGAATAATAATAAAGTGTAATTTTTACCGAAAAATGGACTGCGTAGAAACGGAAGCCCTCAAAATGGCTTTTTTTTTTTCAATTTTGTCTCACAATGATTTTTTTTTCCCGTTTTGCCGTAGATTTTTGGGTAAAATGACTGACATTATTACAAAATAGAATTGGTGGCGCAAACAATAAGCCATCATATGGATTTTTAGGTGCAAAATTTAAAGAGTTATGATTTTTTAAAGGCAAGGAGGAAAAACGAAAGTGCAAAAACGGAAAAACCCCGGGTCCTTAAGGGGTTAAAAGAAATATTGTATACACTGAAAACACACAGAATACACCCAAGCGCTCCCCCGACACACAAGAAAGAAAAAATGCAGTGGGACCCTTACAAAGAATAATGGGAAGAGCGCCTAAAAAGTACATGAAGGGTCTGTTCACATATCACATTTTTAACATGGTGTGTACAGTAACATGGGGTTTACTGTATGTTCCCTAACTAACCAATGCATCGCTCCCCCTTAAAGGGGACACAAGGTTTGTCCGTTTCCAGGCCAAGTATACAGACACATCATAAAGAATCCTATCAATAGTAAATGTATTTAGCAGTGTACATAGATCTTGATAAGATTAACGATTGTCTTATCCAATTCTTTGCAGGACTGAGATTACACATTAAGATTTTCTATAAGAATTGTGAGCCTCTCGGCCGCCTGTGTGTACTCAGGGGATATTGCACAAGAATGGGAACAATGGCATAGGCCACTCCACATTCTGTTCCAATTGACGGATTGTATGAGATAGAGATAATATAAAGTGCTGGGCTAAGCTGCAATACCAGATGTAACCTATGAATAAGAACTATAGACAAAGGGAGACGGCGCTCCTAGTGTGATACCGTAAATAAGTAAGGTACAATTTAAGCAATATTGCTCACCGATGTAGGTTGTACTACGACCAAGTACAACAATGGTGTAGGCATAAACCCTATACGGGCAAGACTCGGCAGCCGCTCCTGGCAACACGAAGTGAAGCAAAGACAGATCCCTCCAGGACAGCACAGGATAGAGCTGGCGCACAAGACTTCAAGGTAAAAACAGATTTATTTTACCTGGCATGCAACGCGTTTCGCTGGATAACCAGCTTCATCAGGCATCAGCTTCATGCCTGATGAAGCTGGTTATCCAGCGAAACGCGTTGCATGCCGGGTAAAACAAATCTGTTTTTACCTTGAAGTCTTGTGCGCCAACTCTATCCTGAGCTGTCCTGGAAGGATCTGTCTTTCCTATGAATAAGAAGGCGCTGTTCCCTTTCCTATATCTGACATCTCCAACTACACAGGACCTTTGGGCTGGCTAACTCTCCACCCCTGTATACCTGTATACTCCCATAGGTCAGAGCTATAGACGCCTTACAGACTGTCATATTACAAATGCTATTTACTCAACTGCAACTTTCTAGTCTACTTCATTTTTCTCCATTTCAGTATCTCTGGTAGCTGCCGGTGAATGGAAACTTTGTACAGTTGTGCAGTTGTTCAGATTTACAGCCACACAAAGAAAGGGGTACTACACTCCTAGATATGTCATCCCCTATCCAAAGAATAGGGGATAACATGTCTGATCGCGGGAGTCCGGCTGCTGGGGACCCCCGCGATCTCCGCCGTGACACCTCATTCATCCGGCGCACAGAGCGAACTCCGCTCCGTGCCTGATGATTGGTGATCACAGTCGCCACGCCCCCTTCATTCATGTCTATGGGAGGAGGTGTGATGGCTGTGTACTAGCCGTCATGCCCCCTCCGATAAACATAAATGGAGTGGGCACGGCGTGATGTCAGGCTTCTGTGAATGTAAAACCGCAGCATTGGCCCGGAGATCGCGGGGGGTCCCCAGTGGCCGGACCCCTCGCGATCAGACATTCAAAGAACAAGGAATAACATGTGTAGGGGCGGAGTACCCCTTTAAAGTTGTATTGTCGTTTTAAGGATCTATTCACACATACATTATCCTGCACATCAAATATGCGCAGGATACTATACATGTGAAAAGACCTTGAAAAGATATTTTGTCATGTTATAGAGACATGTCGAAAGTTTTGATCGTTCACCGTCTAGAGAAAAACAGCAGCACGTCCAACGTTCTCAGACTTATAACCTGTTTACTTTAACCAAGTGCAATTTAATTTTGTAAATCCAAAAACATAATGTGTTTCAGGGTAAATACCCCTTCCTCAGATGTAACATGTAACATACCCGAAAACATGTATCAAAGGCATTAGAGGCCTTTACAAAAATGAAAGAAGTGATCTGACTGGTTGCTATTGGCAACTCAGCAACTTTTCCTCTGGACAGGTTTTGTTAAATCTCCCCGGTTATGTTTTTGGCTGTACAAAATAAACTAGCACTTTGGTGGTGCAAGCTGTGCATAACTAGCCTGCCCTCTGACTGTGGAGCAGTTAAGGGGTTAATACATTTTGTGCTAATGGTTTTACCCCCTTCCCCCACCTGCTAATCAGCCCAGTAACAGCTAGTGGTCTGTCCCAAAGGTGGGGGGATGGAGTGTGCCTATCAGGGTTTTCAAGGCTGCTTTTTAGTGTGTTTACCCCCCCCCCCCCAAGTATTTAGAGCGGGTTTGGCGCCCTCTTCCCTCCAATCTGCCCTGGACCTGGAATTTTGCGGTTTACTGCTGATGTCAGTTGGTATAGGCATTGCTGCCCACATCAGAGCTTCTGTTTCGGGAGGCAGGTGGTCATCGGTTCCTCCCTCCCTCACGCCTCAGCCCCAGTGATCCCCCTCCCGTACCTCGCGGCCGGTCACGTGGTGCGGCTGCTGGTTCTTCTGCACAGCCGCATTTGCGCCTGTCTCCGCTTCCGCCTGCCGCTTCTCCTCATTTCCCCTAACTCTACGTTAGTGCCAGCTCTTAGGGCTTTGGCCGATCAGTTGTCTTCAACTGAATCGGCAGAGAAAGCCCCCCCTCCTTCCCCTTCCCCGAGGGCTAGTGTGCTTAAGGATTCTTTCTTTTGCGGGTTAGACCCTTAGGTTCCCATTTGTCTGATGAGGTTAAGGCTAAGCTATGGGAAAATGCATATGTTGATATCTGGTCCCTCGTTTCGGCGGATGAGCATACTGTAGATAAGGAGTGCAGGGCCTTGGGTGAGCGGTGTTTTGGGTGTGTGATGGGCCAGAGGCATCCTGAACTGTTTATTTATCAAGTTATGATCAATTCGTCCTTCAGCCGAAAATGGCGTGGGTCGTGAAGGTTACTGAGGTTACTTAGGCTTATGTTGTCCCCTAAACAGGCAACCTTTCAACCCAGGGCCGCTGCGGCAGGACAAGGGTCCGGCCCTGGCTCAGTGGCTGTGCGACGCCTGGGGGCATGTTGGCTCTTTAATGAAGGCCACTGACGTTTTTTCGCGCTGTGTAAGTACAAGCATGAGTGCTCCTCCTGTGGGGTTTGGTGCCTAAGAAGGAGGTGGGCAAGTTTCGTCTGATACACCATTTGTCTCACCCTATAGGCTCGTCGGTCAATGACGGTATTCCGGAAGATGATTCTTCTGTGCAATACATGTCATTTGACGGGGCTGGGGAGTTGGCTAGGAAAGCGGGTAGAGGGGCGTGGCTGGCCAAATCTGATGTTGAGGCCTTCGCCCTGTGCACCCTGATTGTCATCATCTTTTGGGTTGTTTTCTTGATGGGGATTATTTTTATGATGCATGGCTCCTGATGGGCTGCTCCATATTCTGCCGCTATTTTGAGCTGTTTGGCTCTTTCCTTGAATCGGTGGTCAGGTATGAAACACATTATTTAGATGATTTTCTATTTGTTGGCCTGTGTGACTCTGGCTTGTGCCGCTTCCTGCTTGATACCTTTCGTTTTATCATGAGACACTTTGGTTTTCCTTTGTCTGAGGACAAGACAGTGGGCTCTTGTTCGGTGTTGTCATTCCTTGGCTTTGAGATTGGCATGCTGGCTATGGTCTTCTGCCTTCCTTCTGACAAGGTGGTGAGATTGCCTTCTCTGTTGCTTGGTTTTCTTGGGGCTCATAAAGGGACCCTAGTTCAGTTCTAGTCTTTGCTAGGTATATTGAATTTTGCGTGCAGAATTTTGCCTATGGGCAGGGCTTTTTCCCGCAGGTTGTCCTTGGCTACAAAGGGTGTCCGGCATCCGAGCCACCGCATTTGTATGACCAGAGCGCTGAAGGCTGACATTTCGGTCTGGCTGGGGATTTTGGAGTCATACAACGGGCAGACCTGTTGCGACAAACGGGGAGCTCGCTCTCTGCTGGCGTGGCATCAGGGGCCCCTGTTATTGGTTGAGGTGGTGAGCATCAGTCGGTTGTCCCAAGGTTCAGTGTTGCAAGCATTGCATGTCGGCGGCAATGATCTTTGTTCCACTCTACTAGCGGAGCTCCTAACAATGAGGAGGGCGGATTGTGTGAGGTTCCCAAGTTTTTTCTCTGAGCTCCTCCTGCTGTGGTCAGAGATCATTCCCTGTGTGGTGTGGCAGAGGCCGCGGCAGTAGTGAGGGCACGCAGGATGGTGAATGCGTGAATGTCTTGATTCGTGTGGCTCCGTTCCGGCATGGAGGTCAGGCACGTACAGTAAGAAGGGGACAACTGTAGGTGTGATGGTGTGCATCTCATGGATATCGGACTTGATATCTTCTTGGCGGGGTTACAGGATGGCATTGAGCATGGTCTGTACCTCATGGGTGGGGGTCAGAGCCCAGTTTAGGGCTAACTGTTCTCCTCTGTGGCGGAAGAAGACGGATAAAGTGGGGTCAACCTGGGGTAGACCTGCACACAGGACGGTGTGGCAGCACCTCTCGGGGGTTGACAAGAAGCCAATCGGTGACTTGTTGTTTTTATATTTAAATTGTTATTTAAATTGTTTTATAAATAAAGCTGTGGCTGACCCTAACCCACACAAAACGTTAATATTGTTGTCAATGTCAGTCATTTATTTAAATATTTTATATTTAAATAAGGGGAAGGGGTAGTTATAGTATGGTAAGAGGTAATGGGGTCTCAACAGTCTAAGTAAAACGGCTAAAAGTCTGAGAGCAGTGGATATGTTTAAACTTTTTAAGTGATGGTAACTCTTTAACAAGCACCTGTGTTCGGCTGCATTGAAATGATGATTGGGGCATACGACAGCCGGATCCGGAGGGAGAATCTGAAAACTGGCTGCTGTGTTATCCCGGCTGTACCCGCGCTGTACCCCATTTATTTCATTGAGTCTGGCGGTTGGAATATTTTTGGTTTTCCTGTTGGCTTATTTTTGGCCATATGCGTTTTTGCTGCCGTGGTCTGCTGCGGTTTCAGTCCAGCAACAAAAACTGATACAAACTGATCCAAAAATGAGCCATCCAGAGTCACTAGCTTAATGGGGTCCTGCACAGGTTCAGCGGGGATAGGCAGCAGCCAGTTTTCATATTCTCATGTGGGATCCAGCTGCCATATGCCCCAATCGTAATATTAAAGGGGTACTCCAGTGGAAAACTTTTTTTTTTTTTTAAATCAACTGGTGCCAGAAAGTTAAACAGATTTGTAAATTACTTCTATTAAAAAATCTTAATCCTTCCTGTACTTATTAGCTGCTGAATACTACAGAGGAAATTATTTTCTTTTTGGAACACAGAGCTCTCTGCTGACATCACGAGCACAGTGCTCTCCGCTGACATCTCTGTCCATTTTAGGAACTGTCCAGAGCAGCATATGTTTGCTATAGGGATTTTCTCCTACTCTAGACAGTTCTTAAAATGGACAGAGATGTCAGCAGAGAGCACTGTGCTCGTGATGTCAGCAGAGAGCTCTGTGTTCCAAAAAGAAAAGAATTTCCTCTGTAGTATTCAGCAACAAATAAGTATTGGAAGAATTAAGATTTTTTAATAGAAGTAATTTACAAATCTGTTTAACTTTCTGGCACCAGTTGATAAAAAAAAAAGAGGTTTTCCACGGGAGTACCCCTTTAATACTGCCTTAGGGTGCATTAACGTTACAGATTTTGCATACGGTTAGCATATGGTTAAGGGTTATTAAAACTGTATGAGTTAAAACCGTCTGAAACCGTATACAGACACAGTTTATAACATTCTCATTGACTACATTATTATGAAGAAGAAAAAAAACATATAAGGTGAATATACGGTTTTTAAAACAGTAGACTAAACGGACAGACGTTCCGGAAGTGTGAACATAGCCTCAGTGGCACAGGCTAGGTAGGGAAGTCCTGTGCATTAGAGCCCAGGACCTTCTGCAGGGACAAGCAGCTTGAGAGTCTATTACACTGTTATTAACATGTGTCTCATATCTTTGCATGTTGTCTAATTGTTATTTACTTTGCGAACCGAATCGAGCAAAGTGCACGCTTTCAGACAGATCTGGGCATGAAGGGGTTAAAGGAGAAAGTGAGTTATCTTCCCCACGCATAATCTCTTGAGAGATCTTTTTTCGCAGATCCTTCCCTATCTCACCCCCCCCCCTCCTTCCATCCCCACCTGAGTCTGAATCAACTCTTTTGTCTAAACTTTTTAGAAGAAGAAGAAAAAAAAAAAAAAGGTCGCCTGTTTGCTTAGTGTAATTTCGAAGGCAGATCCAGAATAGGGGATCATTTCAGCAGACCAATGAGAAATGTCTGCTCTCACTTGGCACAAAGAAGAAGGGACCGGTGAAATTCCAAAGGGCTTCCTGGCACCACCCAGCTAGTAGGGAATAAAAGGAGGCTGCGGGACAGAGAACAGTTACACTCCTGTGATCTGCATCTCTAAGCCTGCACCAGCCAGACATACTGTAACCATGTCCTACCGCAGCGTTCAGTCTACCACCACCTACAGAAGTGGTCTTGGTGGTGGTGGTGGAGCTGGAAGAGTCTCCTTCAAAGCCCCAAGTGTCCACGGTGGCTATGGGGGCCAGGGTGTCTCAGTGTCATCTGCCCGCTATGTCTCTTCTGGATATGGCGGTGGCCTGGGCGGTGGCAGTGGTTACGGTAGTAGTAGCTACGGATCCGGCGGCGGCTATGGCGGTGGATTCAGCCTCAGCGTCCAAGGGGATGGCCTGTGCGCTGGCAACGAGAAGGAGACCATGCAGAACCTGAACGACCGCCTGGCCTCCTACCTGGATAAGGTGCGATCTCTGGAGAGCGCCAATGCAGACCTAGAGGTGAAGATCCGGGAGTGGTATGAAAAGCAAGGACCCAGCCCAACCCGGGACTATGCCAACTACTTTAAGATCATCGAGGACCTGAGGGACAAGGTAAGCTGGCATTGATGCCAACCTAAACGTATGTTGGGGAAAGGGACGGGCACAGACGTTTTGGGGGGCAGGGGATGACCTGGGGGGAAAAAAAATCTGGAAAAAAAAAATCTGGAAAAAAAAATCTGGAAAAAAAAAAGGGGGGGGAGTCACTTCCCAGAATTATTTATATAAATGTCCATAATGATGCCAGCACTGCCCAGGGCACTTTAAGGAGTAACGTCAAAAAGGGCCCCCTTTCTAGTCAACCTGTGCACATCCCTGGTGGGAGATGTCGTTTTTTTTTTATTTTTTTTTTACTAGAAGATACATTTAATACCAATGTAACTCCTCTACCTATAACCCCCAGCAATGTATCTACTACTTTAAAAATAATTTATCTTTGCATGTACAATTGTATACACTTCATATCATTGCCTATACTGTATTTTATATGCCGATGGTGAGAACTTGCTTTCCATCTGTTGCAAAACTACAACTCCCAGAATGCCCTGCAGGGACATGCACAGAATTTTATTTTATTTTATTTTATTTATTTTTTTTGGGCAGGGGCTGAACTGAAAAAAAAAAAGGGCACTTCCCAAAATTATTTATATAAATGTCTACTTAATAATGCCAGACTGCCCAGGGCCCCAATCCGTGGCTTTCCATCTGTTCCAAAACTACAGCTCCCAGCATGCCCTGACAGCCTGCGGCTGTCAGGGCATGCTGAGAGTTGTAGTTTTGCAACAGCTGGAGAGCCCCGGGTGGGCGATCACCGCACACAGCGAGTGAATAAACCTTCGTTCTTGTATAGAATCTCCATTGTTTATATAAGCTTTGCTTGCTTGCAACTTCCGTACTGTAGCAAAACCTCAGCGAGGTTAGGAGAGGGCCACTAAAAACTGGCCGGACCGGTTTAACCTACATACGCGCTAATCTCCCTAAACTGCCGTCGTATTTGCATAATAATTATTGTTCATTATGGATTATTAGTAAATCCCTTTAAAAGTAATTTATTAGACTATTTCTATAGCCTTTTCTCATTTTCTCTATCCATGTAATGCAGGTTTAAGCAGATAAGGAATCATCAGTTCCTAATAGTTGTCTAGGTTTTGGATAAAGGGGGTGTCCACTGTGGGGAATCCCTTTTGGGAATAAAGTGTACTATTTACCTACAGCACCTCTAGAGGTAGAATGAAGTATTACACAATTCCTATTAAAAGGAGAAATCCGGCAAAAATGAACTTATCCCCTATCCACAGGATAGGGGATAAGTAGCTGATTGCGGGGGTCCGACCACTGGGACCCCTCCCCCCTTGCGATCAGTGAGAAGCACGTGCTGCAGGCGGCACGCACTCCATTCATTTCTGGAGACCCCAGTACAGCATTTTCATAGAAATAAATAGAGGGCGTACCGTCTGCTCG
Source organism: Hyla sarda (assembly GCF_029499605.1). Taxonomy (NCBI): domain Eukaryota; kingdom Metazoa; phylum Chordata; class Amphibia; order Anura; family Hylidae; genus Hyla; species Hyla sarda. The sequence goes on from NC_079200.1 coordinate 22,075,037, forward strand.
CTCGTCACTGAGAGAGCCGGGGTCCCAGGCATCATGGGGGGGTCCAAGCGGTAGGACCCCCCGTGATCAGCAGGGACATGCACACATAGACTCAAAAGGGGGCTTGAGCCCCTTTCCTTTTAACGCACCTACCCTATAATGCCCTCACTGATCAGGACCCGCGTGGGGTCCCATTCAGCTGACATGACTGCCAGAGGTCCCATTACCTCAGGAATTTTGTTGTGTTAACATATGTAAAGTTTTACCAAACATTTTTTAATGATAAGTGCCCATTTTTTTTCTACTTGAGCCCCTGCCCCCCAAAATGGGGGCACTTCCCTGGCGATCAGCTACTTATCCCCTATCTCCTATGGATAGGGGATACGTTTACTTTTGAGTACTCCTTTAAAATCTATGGGTCATTTGTGCTGGGTACATACATAATAGGTCCTCCAGAGCAGTGGTCTCCAAACTGTGGCCCTCCAGATGTTGTGAATAGTCATTGGTTGTCCAGACATGCTGGGAGATAAAGCTTTGCAACATCTGGAGGGCCACTGCTCTAATTCACTCAATTCATAATTGACAATTAAAGGGGTACTCCCCTGGAAAACATTTTCTTTTAAATCAACTGGTGCCAGAAAGTTAAACCGATTTGTAAATTATTTCTATCGAAAAATCTTAATCCTTCCAGTACTTATTAGCTGCTGTATACTACAGAGGAAGTTCTTTTCTTTTTGAATTTCCTTTCTGTCTGACCACAGTGCTCTCTGCTGACACCTCTGTCCATGTCAGGAACTGTCCGGAGCAGGAGAGGTTTGCTATGGGGATTTGCCCCTACTCTGGACAGTTTCTGACATGGACAGAGGTGTCAGCAGAGAGCACTGTGGTCAGACAGAAAGGAAATTCACAAATAAGAGAATTTCCTCTGTAGTATACAGCAGCTGATAAGTACTGGAAGGATTAAGATTTCTTAATAGAAGTCATTTACAAATCTGTTTAACTTTCTGGCACCAGTTGATTTAAAAGAAAATGTTTTCCAGTGGAGTACCCCTTTCACTTTGCTATAGCTTAAAGGGATTATCCAGGAAAAAAACTTTTTTTTTTATATCAACTGGCTCCAGAAAGCTAAACAGATTTGTAAATTACTTCTATTAAAAAATATTAATCATTCCAGTACTTATGAGCTTCTGAAGTTAAGGTTGTTCTTTTCTGTCTAAGTGCTCTCTGATGACACGTGTCTCAGGAACAGCCCAGTTTAGAACAAGTTTGCTATGGGGATTTGCTTCTAAACTGGGCGGTTCCTGAGACACGTGTCATCAGAGAGCACTTAGACAGAAAAGAACAACCTTAACTTCAGAAGCTCATAAGTACTGAAAGGATTAAGATTTTTTAATAGAAGTAATTTACAAATCTGTTTAACTTTCTGGAGCCAGTTGATATATATATATATATATATATATATATATATATATATAAAATAAATAAATAAAATAAAATATATATATATATATATATATATATATATATATATATATATATATATAAATATATATATATATATAAATAAATATATATATATATATATATATATATATATAAATATATATATATATATATATATATATATATATATATATATATAAATATATAAATAAATAGTTTTTTTCCTGGATAACCCCTGTAACTATTATTACCTTCTCATCTGCGCAGTTATCTCTAGAATTGACCTGTTCGGCAACCGGTAGAGTCAGGTTGTAAGCTCTGCAGGTGCAGTAACTAAGTAGACCTTTTCGGGTTTGGGATCTCGAAAATTTTAGATCAAATTGGTATTCAAGGTGCAGGTGCAGTTACTCTCATCTCCGTCCTCCGTATCCCTTGGGTGTGGCATTGCCTTAGAGCGCTGGGATTATGATTATTCTGTCATGTTACAAGGATATCCTGCTGCTAAATTACACTAAATAAGGGCGAGGTGACGTTTGCTGTCGGCGAGAGTGAAAAAGAATGAACGTTTTCTACTAATAGTCGTGTAAAATAACGTAACCTGTCTTTTCTTACAGATCCTCGCTGCTACCATTGACAACTCCAAGATTGTCCTGCAGGTGGACAACGCCCGGTTGGCAGCAGATGACTTCAGAACCAAGTGAGTGTCGGACTTTATTTTATGGGTATATAAAGGGTTATGCTCAGTGCTGTTAGTATCCCTTGTGCACCTCCTCCATTGTCGTGTGAACCCGTGTAGGAATTCTTCCTTACACAGGTAGCACAATGTTAGTAGACAAAGCAGATGGGAGGGTTATGCTTCCCATCTTGACCACCAGGGCCGCCATCAGGGCAATACTAGCGGTACTTCCCAGGCCAAATGAAACCTAAAAAGGGGCCCCTTTCTGCTGGCTCTGCCACATTCCCCTGCACTGTAAGGGGGTACTCCGCCCCTAGCAGTATAGGACACTGAAATTTCTTAAAGGGGTCGGCTGATCACAAGGGTTGGCCATTTTTGGCCAACCCTTGTGATCAGCCGACCCCTTTAAGAAATTTTGGATAGGGGATAAGATGTCTAGGGGCGGAGTACCCCTTTAATTTGGTTTTGGTGTACACTGCCCATTTATGGGCAGTGTACACCAAAAACAAATTAAAGGGGTACTCCGCCCCTAGACATCTTATCCCCTATCCAAAAGATAGGGGATAAAATGTCTGATCATGCGGGGGGGGGGGGGCGGCCGCTGGGGACCTCCGCGATCTTGGCTGCGGCACCCCCAACTTCGTTCCATTCTGGATGACTGGCGATGCGGGGTGGAGGCTTGTAACGCTGCACCCGACACTCTAAATGAACGCCGTGTGCAACAGGGAGATCGTGGGGGTCCCAAGCAGCCGACCACACCACGATCAGACATCTTATCCCCTATCTTTTGGATATGGGGATAACATATCTAGGGGCGGAGTACCCCTTTAGGCCCATTCTCCATTGGGCTACATGCCTCCCTTCTTTCTGAGTCATCAGTACAATTAGGGTCTTCAACTACAAGTTGTGATTTCTTTAGGGGGTACATGCTATGTTTCTAGGGGGTACTGACTTTTTTAGGCCATATATAACCTTTGGGGTACTTTGATAGTAATAATCTGAGAGGGGAGTACTTGGCTTGTCACTAAGAAACACTGGTTTAGTGCAGACCAACTGGAGGAGAATTGCAAAGAGTTAACAGCAGTAGAAATATTCCCATTTATGGCAAACTCGGCTATAAATAAATCCCTAGTACACAAATTCCTTCCTTTCTCTAGGGATTGGCACAGACTATAAAATCCTGAAAATGACAAATACACAATCCATGCCGATATTTTTCCTATTGCGTTATCTTTGCATATATAAAGTTGGCTTCATGGTTGGGTCCCTGTTGGCTAATGTTGAAATATATAATGCTTCTTAGGACAGTATATCATAGTATGCCCACTATTAGCACACTATAAGCTGCAATACCAGCCAGAGACTATGAATAGAAGAGGCGCTGTTTTTGGAGAAGACTCGGGCTATTCTTTTAATTTACAGCCCCAATATAGTATACAGCGTGTAATGCCCGTGGGTGTACATCTAGTGACCCTACCACCATAAATATAACTTGTATACAACTGTTTAGGACAGTCTACATAGGACTCGTGTGTCACCTAAGACAGCAGAGTCCTAGCGAAGGACAGAGATATGACGGCTCTATAGGTGGCCGCTCACCTTGCGAAAAAGAATATGCGAATATCACCCCTATAATGGGGTACCAGTGGTCCCGTGAGAGTGAACTGCCAAGCCCAAAGGTAACAGAAAGAGGAATGACCCAGTCCCGTGCAGAAATGTAGAGATGAATAGAAAAAACCTTGATACGGGCGCTGTTCTAGATTCCAGGAGATTCAACCCGAGACAGATGATGAACGGTATTAAAGTGCTGGTTAGCTCTATGTTTATTAGATAAAATAATAAAACCAATGACGCGTTTCGGAGGTACAGTCCTCCTTCCTCAGACTGGCATAGTATGCCAGTCTGAGGAAGGAGGACTGTACCTCCGAAACGCGTCATTGGTTTTATTATTTTATCTAATAAACATAGTGCCTGGCCTCAACATACAATAGTTTGTTTCAACATACAATGGTCTTTTCTGGACCATTGTAACTTGAAACCAGACTGAATATACAATGCTACAGACAGTCCAGATCTGCAAAACATGTTAAAGGGGTACTCCGCTGCTCAGCGTTTTGGAACAAACTGTTCCGAACGCTGGAGCCAGCGCCAGGAGCTCGTGATGTCATAGCCCTGCCCCCTTCCTGCCGTCACGCCCCACCCCCTCAATGCAAGTCTGTGGGAGGGGGCGTGACAGCCGTCACGCCCCCTCCCATAGACTTGCATTAAGGGGACGGGGCGTGACGGCAGGAAGGGGGCAGGGCTATGACATCACGAGCTCCCGGCCCCAGCGTTCGGAACAGTTTGTTCCAAACGTTGATCATCGGAGTACCCCTTTAACATGTTTTGCAGATCTGGACTGTCTGTAGCATTGTATGGTGACTCTGGTTTCAAGTTACAATAGTCCAGAAAAGATCATTGTATGTTGAAACTATTGTATGTTGAGGCCAGGCACTATGTTTATTAGATAAAATAATAAAACCAATGACACATTTCGGAGGTACAGTCCTCCTTCCTCAGACTGGCATACTATGCCAGTCTGAGGAAGGAGGCCTGTACCTCCGAAATGCGTCATTGGTTTCATTATTTTATCTAATAAACATAGTGCTAACCAGGCTGGTAGAACTGACCAATCAGAATGGATATTTCACTGGTAAAACAACTGTTTTACTCAAACTGTATGCACTGAATTCCTGTCTGGTAGTGCCCCCTACAGTTCAGGGAGGTACTGCATGTTCTGTACTCTTTAACTGTACCACAGTTAGCTGCTCCTTTGGACACCAGGTAAGGGCGGCTCCATTTAAATTTTTTAGGACACTGTGTACTGTACAGGACCCTGAATCTCCCAGCACCGTATCAAGGTTTTTTCTATTCATCTCTATAGTTATGATATAGTCTATTGTATTATAGGAGATATCCAGTGGTGAAAAACATATCCCCTATCCTAAGGATAGGGGATATGTTTCAGATCGCGGGGGGGGGGGGGGGGGGGGGGGTCCGACCACTGGGGCCCCCCGTGATCTCTTGTACGGGGCCCCGACAGCCCGCGGGAAGGGGGCGTGTTGACCACCGCACGAGGCGGCGGCTGACACGCCCCCTCAATGCAACTCTATGGCAGAGCCGGAGCGCTGCCTTCGGCAATCTCCGGCTCTGCCATATCGATGTATTGAGGGGGCGTGTCGGCCTCCGCTTCGTGCTGTGGTCAACACGCTCTATCTGGCCAGCGAGCCGGACAGAGAGATCGCGCGGGGCCCCAGTGGTCGGACCCCTTACGATCTGAAACTCATCTCCTATCCTTAGGATAGGGGATACGTTTTTCACCACTGGACTACCCCTTTAAATGTAATTTGGGCCAGACCTGTGAAACGCTCAGGGCATCTGATGAACAGAAGAGCGTAGGGTGTGGCCCAGTTCCTGAGGAACTTTATCCATCTGCTCCAGAATATAGCTTTCGTTTTTTTTTCCATTGTCCCCTTTGAGATAATACAGGTTCCAGGGAGCTAAAGAGTAAATCATCCCCATGGCAACAGGACACAACAATTGCACAACACACATGACCTTCACATGAGGTGAACCTACAACACCCACGTCTTCCTATCAGATGCTATGGGATGAATAAGCCTTTCCTTATGCATTTCTTTATGAATATATTAATTACCGCCGGGTACAGAATATCCTATTGTCAACATGACCGTGCCGGTAAACATCCAGGTGCCTGGGTCCTTGAGCGGTATAAAGTGACACAGCCTGTATACAATGCTGTGTGTTCCGGCTGACTACCCAGCTCGCACCTATTGTTGTGCGTGTCTGGGACTTTGGCCGACATCTAGCTGGGCTGGTGGATTAACCCATTAAAGTCACAGCCACGCCCTGCTGTAAAACTATAGGGCCAGGAAAGAACAATCGCTATGAAAAACTCTTGGCGTCTTTTTACGAAACGCTGCTAAAAAAAAAAATAATAATAATAATTTGTGAGTGAAGGAGTCCAGATTAGAAAGGATACTTTCATACACCCTTTTAGAAAATATTGAGTATGGGGGGGGGGGCTCTCTTTAAGATCTTCATCTCTTGACTAGATTTAAAGGGGTACTCCGCTGCTCAGCATTTGGAACAAACTGTTCCAAACGCTGGAGCCGAGAGCTTGTGACATCATAGCCCCACCCCCTCACGATGTCATGCCCCACCCCCTCAATGCAAGTCTATGGGAGGGGGCGTGTCACGCCCCCTCCCATAGACTTGCATTGAGGAGGCGGGGAGTGACGTCATGAGGAGGCGGGGCTATGACATCACAAGTTCCTGGCGCCGGCTCCAGCGTTTGGAACAGTTTGTTCCAAACGCTGAGCAGCGGAGTACCCCTTTAAAGGGGTATTCCAGGCCTTATATGTCCAGCCTCCGCTGCCTCCGGTACCGAGACACTCCCTCGTGATGTCACGCCTTGGCCCCTCCATTCACTCCCCCTCCCAGAGAGGACGTGGCCGTGACATCACGATGGGGCGTGGCCTTGACTAAACATCTCAGAGTCAGCGCCGGCACGGAATGTTGGGGGCTGCACCGAAATCGTTGGGGTCCCAGCGGTGGGACCCCCGCGATCAGACATCTTATCCCCTATCTTTTGGATAGGGGATAAGATGTATAAGGCCAGAATACCCCTTTAAAGGGGTACTACGGTGGAAAACTTTTTTTTTTTTTTTTTTAAATCAACTGTTGCCAGAAAGTTAAACAGATTTGTAAATTACTTCTGTTAAAAAAATCTTAATCCTTCCAGTACTTATTAGCTGCTGAATACTACGGAGGAAATTATTTTCTTTTTGGAACACAGAGCTCTCTGAGGACATCATGACCACAGTGCTCTCTGCTGACATCTCTGTCCATTTTAGGAACATTCCAGAGTATGAGAATATCCCTATAGCAAACATGTGCTGCTCTGGACAGTTCCTAAAATGGGCAGAGATGTCAGCAGAGAGCACTGTGCTCGTGATGTCAGCAGAGAGCTCTGTGTTCCAAAAAGAAAAGCATTTCCTCTGTAGTATTCAGCATTAATAAGTACTGGAAGGATTAAGATTTTTTTAATAGAAATGTTTTCCACCAGAGTACCCCTTTAATGGCAATGGTGTAATGCTTCATCTCTCCTGTGGTGGCACGGTATAGAAATTGAACACTTGCTGCTAGGTCCTACTAGGGGGACATGGTGTGATACCCTTATTATTGGGGGACCTTTCTAAATAGGGTTTCCCCATTCCCTATAAGGCAATAAAGAAAAGTAACTTGTCTAGATATAATAAAAAGTGAAGACAACGATCTTAGCACAGAGAGAGGCCTCTAACCCAACGTCACTTTATTTATTAGGTTTGAGAATGAACTTGCTCTTCGCCAGAGTGTGGAGGCTGATATCAATGGACTACGTAGAGTGTTGGATGAGCTGACCTTGGCCAGAACTGACCTGGAGCTCCAGATTGAGAACCTGAAGGAAGAATTGGCCTACTTGAAGAAGAACCATGAAGAGGTAAGAGGTCTAAAATTAGTCGTGGCCAGGAAGGAGGGACATAGCATAAAGATACAGTCAAGAACAAGAAAAGGGTCCAGCGCAGCTTCTCACAGATATGCGGCTTTATTGTATCATGCAGATAACACACAGGACATACACGGAGGTGACGCGTTTCGGCCGGTGGCACCCGGTCCTAGGCAGCTTCTCACAGATATGCGGCTTTATTGTATCGTGCAGATAACACACAGGACATACACGGAGGTGACGCGTTTCGACCAGTGGCACCCGGCCCTAGGCAGCTTCTCACAGATATGCAGCTTTATTGTATCATACAGATAACACACAGGACATACACGGAGGTGACGCGTTTCGGCCGGTGGCACCCGGTCCTAGGCAGCTTCTCACAGATATGCGGCTTTATTGTATCGTGCAGATAACACACAGGACATACACGGAGGTGACGCGTTTCGACCAGTGGCACCCGGCCCTAGGCAGCTTCTCACAGATATGCAGCTTTATTGTATCATGCAGATAACACACAGGACATACACGGAGGTGACGCGTTTCGGCCGGTGGCACCCGGCCTTAGGCCGGGTGCCACCGGCCGAAACGCGTCACCTCCGTATATGTCCTGTGTGTTATCTGCATGATACAATAAAGCCGCATATCTGTGAGAAGCTGCGCTGGACCCTTTTCTTGTTCTTTATTGCTACAAGGTGAATCCGCACCTGCCCGTGCTGCAGCGGGTCTATGCCGGGTGAGCTGATCCTACTCTTCCTTTAATAACGATACAGTGATCCCTCAACTTACAATGGTCTCAGGTTACAATATTTTCATCATACATTGGTCTTTTCTGGACCATTGTAACTTGAAACCAGACACAACATATAATGTTACGGACAGTCCAGATCTGCGAAACGTGTGAATGACTGGAAGAACCGTCCAATCAGAATGGGCATTCACTGGTAAAACCCCTGTATTACTGAAGTGCATGCCCTGACTGGTGTCTGGTAGTGCCCCCTACAGTACAGGGAGTTATTACATGTTCTGTACTCTTTACCTGTATTACTGAAGTGTATGCACTGACTGGTGTCTAGTAGCGCCCCCTACAGTACAGGGAGGTATTACATGTTCTGTACTCTTTACCTGTATTACTGAAGTGTATGCACTGACTGGTGTCTGGTAGTGCCCCCTACAGTACAGGGAGTTATTACATGTTCTGTACTCTTTACCTGTATTACTGAAGTGTATGCACTGACTGGTGTCTAGTAGCGCCCCCTACAGTACAGGGAGGTATTACATGTTCTGTAGTCTTTACCTGTATTACTGAAGTGTATGCACTGACTGGTGTCTGGTAGCACCCCCTACAGTACAGGAAGGTATTACATGTTCTGTACTCTTTACCTGTGCCAGGGTTACCTGCACCTTTGGACACCAGGTGAGGGCGGCTCCATTTTACTTTTTTAGGACACTGTGTACTGTACAGGACCCTGAAGAAGCTCCTGTCCTCTACATAGACAGTGATTACAGCTTCCAGCAGATCTTCATTACTTTTATATGTAAGGATTTGCTTTATCTGTATTAGTTATCTACTTATTTTTCTTTAATCCTCACTTTTTTCTATTTTTGGGTGATATTTTGGTGGCTCCAAAACCAATTTCCAGGTTTCCATAGAGTTATGGTCTCAGCATACAATGGTTTCAACATACAATGGTCGTCCTGGAACCAATTAATATTGTAACTTGAGGGACCACCGTATTCTAAGAGGTGTATGTTTTCACTAATGTGGTGGTCGTGTGAGTCGGGTGACATGTTTCACGTGACATTTTACTGTCCCCTCTAGGAAATTAACGCTTTGCGCGGACAAGCCGGTGGACAAGTCAGTGTAGAAGTAGACTCAGCACCAGGTGTGGATCTAACCAAGATTTTGGCCGATATGAGAGACCAGTATGAAGTTATGGCTGAAAAGAACCGGAAGGATGCCGAAACCTGGTTCTTCACAAAGGTAAGGAACAATTTCAGATATTCAGTATTAGCTTTTTTGTATTGGTATCCCATTCCATCCTAATGTCCCCCCCCCCTTTTTTTTTTACTATCCAGTCGGAGGAATTGAACAAGGAAGTTGCTGTACACACAGAACAGATCCAAAGCAGCAAGACAGAAATAACAGACCTAAGACGCACACTCCAAGGCCTTGAGATAGAACTCCAGTCTCAGCTCAGTATGGTAAATATCCACTGATTTCCTTTTGCAACATATTTGGAAAGTTAAAGGGGCAGGGACGTGCACAGGTTGACTAAAAAGGGGGCTTGAGCCCCTGCACTTTTCATGTTCTTCTTATAAGTGCCCTGGGGGCGGGCTGGCATCATTATGTGGGCATTTATATTATAATAATTACAAGAAGTGCCCTTTTTATTAGTTCAGCCCCTGCCCCCCCCCCAAATGTCTGTGCACGTCGCCGTAAAGGGGTAATCCAGTGCCCCAGCGTTCGGAACATTTTTGTTCCAAACGCTGGGCGCGGGCTGCTGGGGTTGTGACATCACACCACGCCCCCTCAATGCAGGTCTATGCATCGAGGAGGCGTTGCATGACATCACGAGGGGCGTATTGTCAAGACCCCCGCAGCCCCCACCCAGTGTATTTGAAAAGTTAAAGGGGTACTCCACTGCCCCAGCATTCGGAACATTTTGTTCTGAACGATGGGTGCGGGCTGCGGAGGTCGTGACATCACACCACGCCCCCTCAATGCAAGTCTATTGGAGGGGACGTGGCGTCCGCCACGCCCCCTCCCATAGACTTGCATCGAGAGGGCTTGGCATGACGTCACAAGGGGTGTATTGTCAAGACCCCCGAAACCCACACACAGTGTATTTGGAAAGTTAAAGGGGTACTCCACTGCCCCAGCATTCGGAACATTTTGTTCCGAACGCTGGGTGCGGGCTGCGGAGGTCGTGACGTCATGCCACGCCTCCTCGATGCAAGTCTATGGGAGGGGGGCATGGCATCTGCCATTCCTCCTCTCGTACACTTGCATCGAGGGGGCGTGGCATGACGTCACAGGGGGGCAAGGGCGTGATGTCATGACCCCCGCATCCCGCACCCAGCGTTCGGAACAAAACCTCACCCAGCATTCGGAACAAAACCGCTGGGGCAGTGGAGTACCCCTTTAACTTTCCAAATACACTGGGCGCGGGCTGCGGGGGTTGTGACATCACACCACACCCCCTCAATGCAAATCTCTACGCCCCCTTCCATAGACTTGCATTGAAGGGGCGTGTCATGATGTCATGAGGGACGTATTGTCAAAACCCTCGCAACCCGCACCCAGTGCATTTGGAAAGTTAAAGGGGTACTCCACTGCCCCAGCATTCGGAAGATTTTGTTCCGAACGCTGGGTGCGGGCTGCGGAGGTCGTGACGTTGCGCCACGCCCCCTCGATGCAAGTCTATGGGAGGGGGCGTGGCATCTGCCATGCCTCCTCCCATAGACTAGCATTGAGGGGGCGTGGTGTGATGTCACAACCCCCGCAGCCCGCACCCAGTGACTTGCATCGAGGGGGTGTGGCATGACGTCACAGGGGGCAAGGGCGTGACGTCACGACCCCTGCAGCCTGCACCAACAAAATGTTCCGAACGCTGGGTCAGTGGAGTACTCCTTTAGCAATAGATGGGATGGATCTCTCATCATCTGACGTTTTTTTTTCTTTATAGAAAGCATCCCTTGAAGGTACCCTCTCAGAAACCGAAGCACGATACGGTGCACAGTTGCAACAAATTCAGGCGTTGATCGGCAGTTTGGAGACGCAACTTGGGGACCTCCGGTCAGACATGGAGCGCCAAAACTATGAGTACAAAATGCTCATGGACATCAAGTCACGTCTTGAAATGGAAATTGCCACCTATCGTCAGCTCCTGGAAGGCCACGACGCGCAGTGAGTAGTACCATTTTTCTGTTTATTGATCTACAGTAATTTTATTTCTCACATATCCCTAGTAGCTACTCAGGGTAAGGAATTTTATTAGGCCACACCCAGAGGCGGAGCTTGTAGCTTCTGGTCCCCGATGCAAAATCTGCAACAGGGCCCCATATGCCAATAAAAGTACTGGTCTCTTATGCGGCAGACGTTTTTTGGGCCCCGCTTAGGCAGCAGGGCATCGGTGTGACCGCTACCTCTACAGCTACGCCCCTGGCCACACTCCAAGAGTCCCGTAATGCCCTCAACGACTTCAAGAATATTTGTCAAAGCCCTTTCACTTTTTAGGTCCTTCTTGCAGGACATTCTCTTGAGATGCTAAATGGTTAATGTATCATTCAAACACTAAATGAGTGAGGGATAACGCAGGTACATACTGTGGGCTCATAGCTATTGGTTAGGGAGTACAGTGCTTTATGTACTTATATTTCTCATACCTGTCATCCTTTTTCTTCTACAGGCTCATTGTGGGCACCACCAAAGATGGTAAGTATTCATAATAAAAGAGTAATGTCTGCTTCAAAAACAGCGCCAGACTTGTCTACAGGTTAAAACTAAGCGCAATTCCCTTTAATGGAGCTGAGCTGCAATACCAGGCCCAACCTTATGACAAGTGTGGCATTGTTTCGGGAAGGGAACCCCCATGTTTTTCACATCCTGTACAAACTCTTTTAAAGTGTACCTGTCGTTTCCAAAAACTTTTATATGATGTAGATAATAGCATTATATGTATATTTGTAATATACATTGGTTAAAAAAATGTGTATATTTTTGGGTGAAAAAATGCTGTCCCTGCAGCTATTGCCAGTGTGTCTCTGTGCGACGACAAAATATAAGAAGTTTGGCAGGACAAGTAGGGCTCTGTGCAGGCTCCTGGCTTTGTCCTCAGTGTACAGAGCCCTCCTTGTCCTCAGTGCACAGAGCCCTGCTTGTCCTCGGTGTACAGAGCCCTGCTTGTCCTCGGTGTACAGAGCCCCGCTTGTCCTCAGTGTACAGAGCCCCGCTTGTCCTCAGTGTACAGGGCCCCACTTGTCCTCAGTGTACAGAGCCCCGCTTGTCCTCAGTGTACAGAGCTCTGCTTGTCCTCTGTGTACAGAGCCCCGCTTGTCCTCAGTGTACAGAGCCCTGCTTGTCCTCAGTGCACAGAGCCCTGCTTGTCCTCAGTGTACAGAGCCCTGCTTGTCCTCAGTGCACAGAGCCCTGCTTGTCCTCAGTGTACAGAGCCCCGCTTGTCCTCGGTGTACAGAGCCCTGCTTGTCCTCAGTGCACAGAGCCCTGCTTGTCCTCAGTGTACAGAGCCCTGCTTGTCCTCAGTGTACAGAGCCCTGCTTGTCCTCGGTGTACAGAGTTCTGCTTTTCCCGCCCACACTTCCCGTATTTTGTCTCTACATTTTGTCTCTACATAAGATGTTATTTTTTTACATTAAGTATAACGTTTTTGTAAATAACAGGTACACTTTAACATGAACAATCTTTACTAGCACCAAGAAATTACATATTATTTCTTAGCTATGCATTTTTTTTTTCCTAAAGGGTGTGTCTGGTATTACAGCAACCTTCAGTCAAACCTGACTAAACTGCTATGAGAGGGGGTGCTGTTTTTGGGAAAATAAAATTCAAATCTCACCCCCTTTCATATAGATTTAACATTAGTAGTACCTTATCAAACATGCTCAACAAGCTTAGGCTGGGTCCACACTACGTTTTGTCCCAAACGGGAGCGCATACGGCAGGAGGGAGCTAAAACCTCGCGCTCCCGTATGTGACCGTATGTGCTCCCGTATGCCATTCACTTCAATGAGCCGACCGGAGTGAAACGTTCGGTCCGGTCGGCTCATTTTTGCGCCGTATGCGCTTTTACAACCGGACCTAAAACCGTGGTTGACCACGGTTTTAGGTCCGGTTGTAAAAGCGCATACGGCGCAAAAATGAGCCGACCGGACCTAACGTTTCACTCCGGTCGGCTCATTGAAGTGAATGGCATACGGGAGCGCATACGGTCACATACGGGAGCGCGAGGTTTTAGCTCCCTCCTGCCGTATGCGCTCCCGTATGGGACAAAACGTAGTGTGGACCCAGCCTCAGCCAGATAAAACACAAAGCTTGAATGGCTGAACCTATTAACAAAACAAACTTCTACTGGAAATATGTACTGGAGAATAATGGGAGGAAATGTTCATAATTCCTAATGGCCGCCTCAGCGACAGGACGAAAACATTGTTTTATCCACCTTCTAAGCTGCCAACTAACATAAAGTAATATTCAAGGCCAAATAAAGGTTGGCAATGACCCAGATGTAGATCCTAGGCCCCAATGCCATAATCAGGGCCGGCTCCACTTATAGGCAAAATAGGCAGCCGACTAGAGCGCCCTCTTGATGGGGGCGCCGTTCTGCCCTCTGCAAGAAAGTTATTTCTCCAGGTCCTGACAGCCACAAAACTATCACCCTAGTAGTAAGGAGATTACATGAGGAGGAGGTTTGTTACAGTGTGTCACCCCAGTAGTAAGGAGATTACATGAGGAGGGGGTTTGTTACAGTGTGTCACCCCAGTAGTAAGGTGATTACATGAGGAGGGGGTTTGTTACAGTGTGTCACCCCAGTAGTAAGGTGATTACATGAGGAGGAGGTTTGCTACAGTGTGTCACCCTGGTAGTAAGGAGATTACATGAGGAGGTTTGTTACAGTGTGTTACCCCAGTAGTGAGGAGATTACATGAGGAGGAGGAGGTTTGTTACAGTGTGTCACCCCAGTAGTAAGGAGATTACTTGAAGAGGAGGTATGTTACAGTGTGTCACACCAGTAGTAAGGTGTTTAATGAGGAGGAGGTTTGTTACAGTGTGTCACCCCAGTAGTAAGGAGACAACATGAGGAGGGGGTTTGTTACAGTATGTCACCCCAGTAGTAAGGAGATTACATGAGGAGGAGGTTTGTTTCAGTGTGTCACCCCAGTAGTAAGGAGATTACATGAGGAGGAGGTTTGTTACAGTGTGTCACCCCAGTAGTAATGAGATTACATGGGGAGGAGGTTTGTTACAGTGTGTCACCCCAGTAGTAAGGAGATTATGTGAGGAGTAGGTTTGTTACAGTGTGTCAACCCAGTGGTAAGGTGGGGCGTGTCAAAGGGAGGAGTCAATTGGGCAGCAAAAGTAGCCTTTGCCTAGGGTGGCAAAAATCCTTGCCCCAGCCCTGGCCATAATACTAGTGTTATCTTATGTCAGCGTTTCCCAACTCGCGTGCCTCTAGCTATTGCAAAACTTCAACTCCCAGCATGCCCGGACAGCCAACGGCTGTCCGGGGATGCTGGGAGTTAAAGTTTTGCAAAAGCTGTAGGCACACTGAATGGTAAACACTGTCTTATGTGTCAGATTGGTCTTTGGGCCTAGGTGTAACTATCAGTGTCTATTGCACAGTCCAGGATCTATTACAAATTAATGTTTTTTGTTCTCTTTCTTCCTAGTTAAAATTGAACGGAAGTAAAGTCTTTGGTAGACATTAGGCAGCTGCATCGTAAGAAGACCCTCCTCTTTTTTTTCCCGCTACTGAGAATGGCTTACACGCTAGTTAGGAGACCTGGATCTGCTACCGTTTTTGTTTCGGAAGACCTACAGATCTTCGTAGATTTTGGACACCTGAACGTAGTGAATGAATTGGATGCTTGCTTTTTATATTCTTTTTGCCGCAGCTGTTTAATAAAAAGACAACTTTGGGTCAAGCATTAAAATGTGTTCTTTTGTGTATTTTAAACCTTTATTATTCGAGAAACAGGATGACCGGCATCTTATCTGGCCCACTTGAACCCTACTATGTACTGACATGGGTAAAGAAGTGAGTGTACGTGCAGCTCACAACCATACTAACCGAGGTCACACTGGATGTTCACCGATACCCGATGGTGCAAAAAAAAAAAAGGAGAAAATATATAGAATTAATCCAGACCTGAAGGATGTAACCAGAATTAACAGATAATGCGTTACTGTCGTTAGAAACAACTATTTTCCATTTAATACTTCCTTAAAAACTAAGCATTTTCCTAATATACTTCATAAAAAAATGTGATTGCTAAAGATGTGAAAAAAGGGTTTAAAAAAAATGGCCACTAGGGGTCTCTGTCTTTTTAATTTTGCCAACGAACCCAGAAAATGCAGCATTTTTGGTCCTTTTTATAAAAAATTAAAAAAAGGACCAAAATAGGGGGGGGGGGGATATAGTTATCTCCATGCTGTTCCTCAGAGCACAGAAAAGATCCAGACAGCTGCAGTCCTCGAGAAGCATTCACATGCACAGTTACAAGCACTACAGGGTGCTGAACTATTATTTATATGCAAAATGGTTTCTCTCTGGTCATTTTATGAACTTATTTCTTGTGTATTTGCACCATGTAGATTCCACATGGTGGCTTTAGGGTTCTAAAAAGCATTCACTTCGAATCAAAAGCTGTAAAAATCTTAAATTTGGGAAAAAATGCAGGTCTTGTCTTCTGTCCTTGCGCCATATAGTTTCACATGGCTGCTTTACAGTTATATAGAGCATGCATTTAGACAGTATGTTTTGCAAATGTAAAAATGTTTGTGCAGAACTCATGACAAGGAAGAGGGGAGGGGGGGGGGGGAGGAGAGGAGCTCATCATGCTCCAGGTGAAACGCCCCCAGCCTCTGAGAGAAATGCAAAAAACTAAAGGTGCTTTCACACCACATTTTCAGCCTATGGCTGCCGGCTCCGGCTGGGGGAGGGGAAAACCGTGCGCTCCCGTACCCCAGCTAAACCGACACTGAAAACCAATGACTTTAGGTTTTGTGACCAGACCTAAAACCGTAGTATACTTCGGTCCGGTCATTAAAGTCAATGGATTTCGGCGCCGGTATGTGCCTACAGGTCTTAGGACACATTACTACACTGATTTAAGACTTTACTTATTTATTGTTTTAACTTTCTTACTAATGACAGTAACGCTTTAAGGTCCATAATGAATATTGAATTGTAAGGAAAAATAAATGAAAGAGACCGTGCTCCAAATACAAATAGTTTATTTATTAAAATATAAACAAACAGTATATGTCTTATTCATTAATGTCCCATCACAGGGCCCTTGTGAATGGGATAAATTAATAGCATAAAATCAGTTTAGAGCAAACACCACACTGTTATAAAATAAATCTGTTAATGTATTATACATGTACTGCTGGTTTGCATACAATTGCCTACAAATGAATGATCCAAACTCCGCTATTCCAATTTCAATAATAATGTTGGTACAAATCGATTAAAGCTACACCATCCGGCATTCAGTAATCTGACAGATCTCAGACAATCCCATAGAAATAGACATCGGAAGAGACTGCAAACGTGCTTGTTAGATCTCTATACTCTGACCGGATATAATTTGTGTAGAAGTAGTAAAAGAAAAGGCCCAGAGGAGGCGCCTTGTGAGTTACCCTAAAAAAAACTATAAAACAGCCCCACAGATGTGGGGGCAGATGCAGAGTCTATATATTTGCCGCTCACCTGGAGCGTATAGTATATACGCATATCACCTCATGCAGAGGTACAGTAGATAGGGGATCCCATGCAAGCCCGCAGGTCTCAGGATGGAACCAAATGGAAATCCTGAAGTAGAACTAGGTATAGCAAAGTGAAAATGACCTCCATATAGGCGCCCAGGTATCCAAGGAAACGTCACAACCAGGTCATGGGAGTGAATTCAAGCTTCAAGTTTATTGAGTTACAGCACAATGATTCAGGGTATACAAACCCCTTCATCAGATGTGCAGATTAATCTAATTGTCAGATGGATCTAATTGTCAGGGAAGAAACAAACAGTAAATGTTCTGAGAGTGTTTTAACAGATGGTACACTGTACCTCTCACCCACGGGACCTCGATCTTGTTGGCAAGGGCCTGGCAGGGCCTGTACGGGTCCAAAACAGCTTACGGTGCAAACTGTGTGTCTGTAGTTGGGAGATCTCAAGACTGGTGAGCCGAAGCGGCATCTTACGTCAGACTAATGTCCGCATCCAGGTGGAAGAGGTAAGCGGGGAACTCAGTCAGATCAGCCGAAGAGATGGAACAAGTTGTTGGAGCAGAGTTGGAGCTTAGGGCGTCTCAATAACACAGTGTGGATACATCTTAGATGCTCATTCAGACTGGATTAGACGCGTTTCAGGGTACTGTCTGCATAAATTGTTGATCCCTTTCTCAGTAGTTGTGTTTATTTATTTTAGGCTTGAGCTTTTCTAGAAATATGAGCTTTGGTGAAGCTGTATCTTAATCAAGAGAACCCCTCCCAATTGTTTAGCATACCCTTGTTTGGGATTAGCAATAGGTTTGTGTACAGCAAATTTATGAGATCTTTTACCATCATAGACCCCTATCCAAAGAATAGAGGATATATTTCTGATCACAGAAGGACTGACCACTGGGACACCCCTGCAATCTTGAGAATTGGTTTTCCAATTAGGACTCGAAATGAGGAGACAATGTGCAGACCGTCACTCCATTCATTGTCTTTGGGAGTGCTGAAGATAGCTTTCTACAGTGCTCGGCTGTCTTTGAAGGGGTACTCCACTCCTAGACATCTTATCCCCTATCGAAAGGATAGGGGATAAGATGTCTGATCGGAGGGGTCCTGCCGCTGGGGACCCCCATGATCTTCATGCTGCACCCGGCGTTCGCTTAGATCGTTGAGCACAGTGACGGAGGCTCGTGACGTCACAGCGCTGTGCCTCGCTCGTGACGTCATGGTCACGTCCCCTCAATGCAAGTCTATGGGAGGGGTCGTGACGGCCGTCACGCCCCCTCCCATAGACTTGCATTGAGGCGGTGTGGCCGTGACATCACGAGTGGGGCGTGACCATGACATCACGAGCCTCCGCCCCACATCACCAGTCATCCGGCACAGACCGAAGTTCGCTCCGTTCACTGGTGTCTGAGGTGCCAGTGGCGGGACACCCACGATCAGACATCCTTTGGAAAGGGGATAAGTTTTGTAGGGGCAGAATACCCCTTTAACACCCCATAGACAATGAATGGAGCAGTATTGAGTCTACGCGTTGCCTTTCCATTCAGTGTCCTTGGTGGTAAAACCACTTTAAGTGCCATGATTGCTGGTTTGTTCATGCGGCCCATTAAAATAATCGGCCCGTTTAAAAAACAAAACAAACCCAGCATGGTGCTTAGTATTGGAAGATTATTTGGCATCCATTTAAGACAATTTACGCCATTTGAGTAACATTGTAATTGATGCACCACACATGGTTAAGCAGGTTACCAGCAGCAATGCTTCTCTGATCAGGCGCCTGTGAGGTGACCCGAAAACGAAAACAGGATTGTCTGAGTTTCACCTAATTGAAATGTTTATCCTTGGCAGGTTTCGCATGACTCAGGATGCCCATGCACCTTAGATAGCTATCAGCTGAATGCTCTTTGGCCGAGAGCTTTTCCTACCCCACAGACATGTATGACTCACTTTTAGCAGACTTTTATTTGGCAGGGGCTTATCTCCCGCAGGAACAAACAATTGCTCATATTGAATTTTAGCATGCGTTATGCTACTCTCCCTGGGAATTAGGGGAGAATCAGCACACCCTTACACCAGTGGTGTATCTAGAATACAATGGGCTCTGGGGCAAAATCTGGACTTAGGCCCCACCCACAACTGCTTTGCTAGCATACACAAAGTTTAGTAAACCCCCCAAACATAAAGACAAAACACAATAGCAGTACGTAGTATCACTGAATAATATGCTGTCACCTGATAATACTGCCACATCATTACCAACACATAGTGAGCGAATAATATGCTGTTGTGGTGAGGGTGTGATGAGGGCAGATGGAATTACCCTAGGAGCAGATTGGAATAACATCTTGTGTTCGTGACGCCAGGGTGTGGTTTATCCTCTACACCACCCAAAGGTATACCACTGGATCCTGGGCTAGGTACGGGGGCAAATAATGACTCTGACGCAAAGTTACAGAACAATGGCAGCTTTACTGAGTCAGACAGATGTAACAGTCTATACAGCTTGGCTAGGCCCAAGGAGGTGACCAGTGACTTCAGAGACCACAGGGTTTGCTGGGACTCATAGTGGACTTGGACAATTTGATGACGCTGACTTGAGACAGACTTGACTTGGACTGACTTGAGTGAGACTGACTATGAAAGGCTTCACCCTGTTTGTAGCTTACCAGGTTTTGACTTTCACTTGTGGGGCAGTAGACTTGTGGATCCATGGCTGTGTGGTAGATTTTGGGCCTTCTTAGGACACCAGACACTCTCTCAGGACTTGACCTCACTGTAACTCAGCAAAGTATCAAAGAGAAAGAGGAAGCTCGACCCAGGGCTTATATGTGGGAAACTTTGGAGGGGTCTCATAGGTGACTCTGTAGGTCACATGGCACATGGTCACTGGTACCTTCCCTGGTTACAATTACATGACAACAATACTTAAAGGCATACAACAATATATGTACATTACACTAAATAGCATAGGCACTTAAGATGATACATAAGACACAAGTGCAGGGGGGGCAGAGGTCACTGATATGGAGTCTGCCTGACAGGGTAGCAAGCATACAGGGGTGCAACTCCTGTACTGGGCCACCACACTGTCATCAAATAATACTGTCACACCATTACTACCATAGTGACTATATAATATGTTAGACTCACTGCAGACGACAGGTGCCCAGGGAGTAGTAGATCAGTAACACCACGGTAATCTGGAGCAGATGATGTAGTGGATCCGCTGGTCCTGTGAGGCAGATGATGCTGGCCGTGCCAGGGAGCGGAGTCTAAGGTGCCGCTGGTTTTCACCAGAGCCTGCCGCAAAGTGGGTTGGACTTGCTGCGGCAGGCGGCACCAAGGTTGTTACCACTGGCACGATCACACAGGCAGCTGAGGAGAAGCGTGGCACAGAAGGAATAGGCAGGATGTAGTCAGGCTGGCTAGAGGTCAGGGCAGGCGGCACAGGAGCATAGTTGGTAGGGAAACAGTAGGTCAATAGGCTGGCGGCTAGGAACACGGTAAGGTCAAGGAATACTAAGGTCTGGTACACGGCAAGGAAACACTAAGACTACTTTCTCTAAAGTGCAAGGGAAACAAAGATCCAACAAGGGTAAAGGGAGGTGCTAAAACTTATAACAGTGGTGCAGGTGTGAAGCTAATTACGGGTGCACTGGCCCTTTAAATTTCAAAGCTCCGGTGCGCGTGCTAGGAGGTGGGGGCACGCGCGCCGGAGCTGAGGGACAGAGATCGGGGACGGAGGTGAGTGACAGGATGTGAATCCCAGCCCTGCCGGTGGCCGACATGCAGGAAGAGGTGTGCTCATGGCCGGTATGTCCGGCCGGAGCGCCGTGTATTACATAATACCAGCATTCTGTTACTAAATAAAAAACACTATATACAGACCAATTTTCCTCCATACAGTGACCATATACTGTATACTGTGAAAGAAACAAAACAAAATAAAAAAAAACTAATATTGGTTAGTGTCGATATTCGTGATAAAAATTGGCTATTCAAATATTCGTGCTCAACACTACTTGTGTCTCCAGAATCTGCTGGACAAGCATCTGTGGAAGTCATGGGGCGGAGAGCCAATGGGTCTCTGCTCCATAATGGAATTGAGCTGTTTCTGTGTCCTGGAGATCCATGGCTGGTCCCACTTCTCATATGGGCCTGACAGCATTTGCGGCAAAATCAGCAAAATCTTGTGACCATGGGGTGATATTTACCTTTTATTTGTACCTTGCCTTCTCATGATATGTTATCCTGAGTGGATTTTTTGTGTGTGCCATGAATGTGTATTTTCAATAAAGAAATATATATATATATATATATATATATATATATATATATATATATATTTTTTTTTTTTTTTTTTTTCTAATAGTACACAGAGAAAGGAATTGGGATGGATTGGAAGCCTTTATTTATTGTTGGTGGATGAATATCAGTAGTAGTTGTAGTGGTAGAAGTAGTAGTTATAGCAGTATTGGTAGTAGAAGCAATAGCAGTAGCAGTATTAGTAGAATTAGTAGTAATAGCAGTAGCAGTACTAGTAGAAGTAGTAGTAATAGCAGTAGCAGTACTAGTAGAAGTAGTAGTAATAGCAGTAGCAGTACTAGTAGAAGTAGTAGCAATAGCAGTAGCAGTACTAGTAGAATTAGTAGTTATAGAAGTAGCAGTACTAGTAGAAGTAGTAGCAATAGCAGTAGAAGTACTAGTAGAATTAGTAGTAATAGCAGTAGCAGTAAAAGTAGAAGTAGAAGCAATAGCAGTAGAAGTACTAGTAGAAGTAGTAGTTATAGCAGAATTGGTAGTAGAAACAATAGCAGTAGCATTATTAATAGAATCAGTAGTAATAGCAGTAGCAGTACTAGTAGAAGTAGTAGTAATAGCAGTAGCAGTACTAGTAGAAGTAGTAGCAATAGCAGCAGCAGTACTAGTAGAATTAGTAGTAATAGCAGTAGCAGTACTAGTAGAAGTAGTAGCAATAGCAGCAGCAGTACTAGTAGAATTAGTAGTAATAGCAGTAGCAGTACTAGTAGAAGTAGTAGCAATAGCAGTCGAAGTGCTAGTAGAATTAGTAGTAAAAGCAGTAGCAGTACTAGTAGAAGTAGTAGCAATAGCAGTAGAAGTACTAGTAGAATTAGTAGTAATAGCAGTAGCAGTACTAGTAGAATTAGTAGTAATAGCAGTAGCAGTACTAGTAGAAGTAGTAGCAATAGCAGTAGAAGTACTAGTAGAATTAGTAGTAATAGCAGTAGCAGTACTAGTAGAATTAGTAGTAATAGCAGTAGCAGTACTAGTAGAAGTAGTAGCAAAAGCAGTAGAAGTACTAGTAGAATTAGTAGTAATAGCAGTAGCAGTACTAGTAGAAGTAGTAGCAATAGCAGTAGAAGTACTAGTAGAATTAGTAGTAATAGCAGTAGCAGTACTAGTAGAATTAGTAGTAATAGCAGTAGCAGTACTAGTAGAAGTAGTAGCAATAGCAGTAGAAGTACTAGTAGAATTAGTAGTAATAGCAGTAGCAATACTAGTAGAAGTAGTAGTAATAGCAGTAGCAGTACTAGTATAATTAGTAGTAATAGCAGTAGCAGTACTAGTAGAAATAGTAGTAATAGCAGTAGTAGTACTAGTAGTAGTAGTAGTAACAGCAGTAGTAGTACTAGTAGAAGTAGTAGCAAGAGCAGTAGCAGTATCCAAAAAGGCATAGTACAGGGTCATTTAACTTTGACAATAAACATTCTTTTTATTTTTAGATCAACTATTTTTTAGATAAACCGTCAAGTTTTCTGTTTTGTTGGCAGCTTTAATGCCTGTCAGTCAAGTATGAACTCTATAATCTCTGTCAGTCACGTATGTACTGTATAATCTCTGTCAGTCAAGTATGTACTATATAATCTCTGTCAGTCACGTATGTACTATATAATCTCTGTCAGTCAAGTATGTACTATATAATCTCTGTCAGTCAAGTATGTACTGTATAATCTCTGTCAGTCAAGTATGTACTATATAATCTCTGTCAGTCAAGTATGAACTCTATAATCTCTGTCAGTGAAGTATGTACTGTATAATCTCTGTCAGTCACGTATATACTGTATAATCTCTGTCAGTCATGTATATACTGTATAATCTCTGTCAGTCACGTATATACTGTATAATCTCTGTCAGTCACGCATATACTGTATAATCTCTGTCAGTCATGTATATACTGTATAATCTCTGTCAGTCACGTATATACTGTATAATCTCTGTCAGTCACGCATATACTGTATAATCTCTGTCAGTCAAGTATATACTGTATAATCTCTGTCAGTCACATATATACTGTATAATCTCTGTCAGTCAAGTATGTACTGTATAATCTCTGTCAGTCAAGTATATACTGTATAATGTCTGTCAGTCACGTATATACTGTATAATCTCTGTCAGTGAAGTATGTACTGTATAATCTCTGTCAGTCACGTATATACTGTATAATCTCTGTCAGTCAAGTATGAACTCTATAATCTCTGTCAGTGAAGTATGTACTGTATAATCTCTGTCAGTCACATATATACTGTATAATCTCTGTCAGTCACGCATATACTGTATAATCTCTGTCAGTCAAGTATGTACTGTATAATCTCTGTCAGTCAAGTATGTACTGTATAATCTCTGTCAGTCAAGTATATACTGTATAATCTCTGTCAGTCACATATATACTGTATAATCTCTGTCAGTCAAGTATGTACTGTATAATCTCTGTCAGTCAAGTATATACTGTATAATGTCTGTCAGTCAAGTATGTACTGTATAATGTCTGTCAGTCACGTATATACTGTATAATCTCTGTCAATCACATATATACTGTATAATCTCTGTCAGTCACATATATACTGTATAATCTCTGTCAGTCAAGTATGTACTGTATAATCTCTGTCAGTCACGTATATACTGTATAATCTCTGTCAGTCACATATATACTGTATAATCTCTGTCAGTCAAGTATGTACTGTATAATCTCTGTCAGTCACATATATACTGTATAATCTCTGTCAGTCATGTATATACTGTATAATCTCTGTCAGTCACATATATACTGTATAATCTCTGTCAGTCAAGTATGTACTGTATAATCTCTGTCAGTCACATATATACTGTATAATCTCTGTCAGTCATGTATATACTGTATAATCTCTGTCAGTCACATATATACTGTATAATCTCTGTCAGTCACGCATATACTGTATAATCTCTGTCAGTCAAGTATGTACTGTATAATCTCTGTCAGTCAAGTATATACTGTATAATCTCTGTCAGTCACACATATACTGTATAATCTCTGTCAGTCAAGTATATACTGTATAATGTCTGTCAGTCGAGTATGTACTGTATAATCTCTGTCAGTCAAGTATATACTGTATAATCTCTGTCAGTCACACATATACTGTATAATCTCTGTCAGTCAAGTATATACTGTATAATGTCTGTCAGTCAAGTATGTACTGTATAATCTCTGTCAGTCACGTATATACTGTATAATGTCTGTCAGTCACGTATATACTGTATAATCTCTGTCAATCACATATATACTGTATAATCTCTGTCAGTCACATATATACTGTATAATCTCTGTCAGTCAAGTATGTACTGTATAATCTCTGTCAGTCACGTATATACTGTATAATCTCTGTCAGTCACATATATACTGTATAATCTCTGTCAGTCAAGTATGTACTGTATAATCTCTGTCAGTCACATATATACTGTATAATCTCTGTCAGTCATGTATATACTGTATAATCTCTGTCAGTCACATATATACTGTATAATCTCTGTCAGTCAAGTATGTACTGTATAATCTCTGTCAGTCACATATATACTGTATAATCTCTGTCAGTCATGTATATACTGTATAATCTCTGTCAGTCACGTATGTACTGTATAATCTCTGTCAGTCAAGTATGTACTGTATAATGTCTGTCAGTCACGTATATACTGTATAATGTCTGTCAGTCAAGTATATACTGTATAATCTCTGTCAGTCAAGTATATACTGTATAATCTCTGTCAGTCCCATATATACTGTATAATCTCTGTCAGTCAAGTATGTACTGTATAATCTCTGTCAGTCAAGTATGTACTGTATAATGTCTGTCAGTCAAGTATGTACTGTATAATGTCTGTCAGTCACGTATATACTGTATAATCTCTGTCAGTCACGTATATACTGTATAATGTCTGTCAGTCACGTATATACTGTATAATCTCTGTCAGTCACGTATATACTGTATAATCTCTGTCAGTCACATATATACTGTATAATCTCTGTCAGTCAAGTATATACTGTATAATGTCTGTCAGTCACGTATATACTGTATAATCTCTGTCAGTCACGTATATACTGTATAATGTCTGTCAGTCACGTATATACTGTATAATCTCTGTCAGTCACGTATATACTGTATAATCTCTGTCAGTCACATATATACTGTATAATCTCTGTCAGTCAAGTATATACTGTATAATCTCTGTCAGTCACATATATACTGTATAATCTCTGTCAGTCAAGTATGTACTGTATAATCTCTGTCAGTCACGTATATACTGTATAATCTCTGTCAGTCAAGTATGTACTGTATAATGTCTGTCAGTCACGTATATACTGTATAATCTCTGTCAGTCACGTATATACTGTATAATGTCTGTCAGTCACGTATATACTGTATAATCTCTGTCAGTCACGTATATACTGTATAATCTCTGTCAGTCACATATATACTGTATAATCTCTGTCAGTCAAGTATATACTGTATAATCTCTGTCAGTCACATATATACTGTATAATCTCTGTCAGTCAAGTATATACTGTATAATGTCTGTCAGTCACGTATATACTGTATAATCTCTGTCAGTCACGTATATACTGTATAATGTCTGTCAGTCACGTATATACTGTATAATCTCTGTCAGTCAAGTATATACTGTATAATGTCTGTCAGTCACATATATACTGTATAATCTCTGTCAGTCAAGTATGTACTGTATAATCTCTGTCAGTCAAGTATATACTGTATAATGTCTGTCAGTCACGTATATACTGTATAATGTCTGTCAGTCAAGTATATACTGTATAATCTCTGTCAGTCACGTATATACTGTATAATCTCTGTCAGTCACATATATACTGTATAATCTCTGTCAGTCAAGTATGTACTGTATAATCTCTGTCAGTCAAGTATATACTGTATAATCTCTGTCAGTCACATATATACTGTATAATCTCTGTCAGTCAAGTATGTACTGTATAATCTCTGTCAGTCAAGTATATACTGTATAATGTCTGTCAGTCACGTATATACTGTATAATCTCTGTCAGTCACGTATATACTGTATAATCTCTGTCAGTCACATATATACTGTATAATGTCTGTCAGTCAAGTATCCTTCATGCTGAAATCCCCATGAGATTTATTACCACAGAACTTCAGTAATGTCAGAAACAAGTGACCTGTAAACTGGAGGATTATATCAGCAAACACAAGTCCATAGTGGAGACAAGAAATGAGTCTTTGTTAACCTGAATAATTGCTGTATAGACTGAAATTGAGCTAAAGACAATGGGGGCCATTTACAGTATCAAACCTGTGAAGAGAAAGGCGGTGCAGTTACCCATTGTAAGCGATCTGATTGGTTGCTATGGGAAACTGCGCCGCTCTCTCTACACAGGTTTTGATAAATCTCCCTAATTTTTCCTTCAATGAGGAGAGAGGAATAAGATGGTGCCAACACACGTCTGCTGGCAGAACAAAAGGATCGGACATTGAAATACCAAATCATCTGTTGAGGAAGAGTCAGGATGAATAAGATACTGGTCCAGTCCTGCTGGAATCACTGGGTTTGGCCCCCCTTTTCTTTAAAGGGGTACTCTGCCCCTAAACATCTTATCCCCTATCCAAAGGATAGGGGATAAGATGTCTGATCGCAGGGGTCCTGCCGCTGAGGACCCCCATGTGGCACCCCAGACAGCCGGTGCACGGAGCGAACTTTGCTCCGTGCCAGATGACTGGCGATGCTGCCATCACACTCCCTCCCATAGACTTGCATTGAGGGGGGGGGGGGGTGGCCATTGTGTCACAAGCCTCCGGCGCTGCACCCGACGCTCTAAACCAACGCTGGTTGTAGCAGGGAGATGGCGGGGGTCCACAGTGGCGGGACCCCTGCGATGTGACATCTTATCCCCTATCCTTTGGATAGGGGATACGATGTCTAGGGGTGGAGTACCCCTTTAATGTGTTAGGGGGTCTTAAAGGGGTGTTCCCATCTAGGAACAAGGGCTCCCTCTCTCTCTCTCTCTCTCTCTCTCTCTCTCTCTCTCTCTCTCTCTCTCTCTCTATATATATATATATATATATATGACAACCTCTTTATTTTAGGGTTCCATAGTCTACAGAGATCAATGCAATCATTGATCAGACAGTTTAGGCTTTCCCTGTATTTCCTATTCCTAGTCCTCCTGAGGTAAGTGAAACCAAATGCACCTGGCTGTCACTTATCTCCTCTGCACTCCATAGTAGTGGCACACATTTGCTAAAGGGTGAGAATAAAAATTCCTAATGGTGGCCCTGATAGTATTCAAAGTGTTAATGGTCATGTCCCTTTAAAGGGGTACTCCGGTGGAAAACTTTTTTTTTTTTTTTTTTTAAATCACCTGGTTCCAGAAAGTTAAACAGATTTGTAAATTACGTCTATTAAAAAATCTTAATCCTTTCAGTACTTATTAGCTGCTGAATACTACAGAGGAAATTCTTTTCTTTTTGGAACAGAGAGCTCTCTGCTGACATCATGACCACAGTGCTCTCTGCTGACATCTCTGTCCCTTTTAAGAACTGTCCAGAGTAGGAGAAAATCCCCATAGCAAACATATGCTGCTCTGGACAGTTCCTAAAATGGACAGAGATGTCAGCAGAGAGCACTGTGCTCGTGATGTCAGCAGAGAGCTTTGTGTTCCAAAAAGAAAAGAATTTCCTCTGTAGTATTCAGCAGCTAATAAGTACTTGAAGGATTAAGATTTTTTAATAGACGTAATTTACAAATCTGTTTAAAAAAAAAGTTTTCCATCGGAGTACCCCTTTAAGGGTTAGAAAATAATTTGCCGCTTCCTGCTCTACATATTAATTCTCACAATTTTCATCGGCGGCTTTGCTGGTTGAGTAACTTATTAAAGAACGCTGCACGTTTATGTGTTTATCTTGGGATACGACCATGAGCTTATGAGAAGAAATGTCTTAACCAATCACAGCGCGGCAAGATGTTTGTTCAGGAATACTTTGGCCTGGGATAGTCTTGAACCGGTGACTGTGCGCCACACCCAGCAGTTGGCTACATTACAAAAAATTCAGATTATTATTTATTTTTTGACCAGTGGTGTCACTAATGTTCCATGGAGTGAAAGCAGGTTATAGTCAGTAGAGTCTTTCATGAATCCTCTTCTTTAGTCTTAGTTTGACACTAGGAAAATGCAGAGCTATTCCTAAAAAAAAGACTTGGTATACAGTAGCCTGTGAATAGGTTGAGTTAAAATTTCTATATTAGGTAAAGTTTATTAAAAGGGCTTCTCTGATTAACCCCTTAAGGACTCAGGGTTTTTCAGTTTTTGCACTTTCGTTTTTTCCTCCTTACCTTTAAAAAATCATAACCCTTTCAATTTTCCACCTAAAAATCCATATTATGGCTTATTCTTTGCGTCGCCAATTCTACTTTGCAGTGACATCAGTCATTTTACCCAAAAATCCACGGCAAAACGGGAAAAAAATCATTTGTAACTTTTGGGGGCTTCCGTTTCTACGCAGTGCATATTTCGGTAAAAATTACACCTTATCATTATTCTGTACGTCCATGCGATTAAAATGATCCCCTACTTATATAGGTTTGATTTTGTCGCACTTCTGGAAAAAATCATAACTACATGCAGGAAAATGTATACGTTTAAAATTGTCATCTTCTGACCCCTATAACTTTTTTATTTTTCCGTGTATGGGGCGGTATGAGGGCTAATTTTTTGCGCCGTGATCTGAAGTTTTTAAACCATTTTTGCATTGATAGGTCTTATTGATTAAATTATAGAAAAAGTGACCAAAAATGCACTATTTTGGACTTTGGAATTTTTTTTGCGCACACGCCATTGACCGAGCGGTTTAATTAATGATATATTTGTATAATTCGGACATTTCCGCACGCGGTGATACCATATATGTTTATTTATATTTTTATTTACACTGTGTTTTTTTTTATTGGAAAAGGGGGGTGATTCAAACTTTTAATAGGGGAGGAGTTAAATGATCTTTATTCATTTTTTTTCCCCTTTTTTTTTGCAGTGTTATAGCTCCCATAGGGACCTATAAAACTGCACACACTGATCATTATTATCCCATAGGGACCTATAACACTGCACACACTGATCATTATTATCCCATAGGGACCTATAACACTGCACACACTGATCATTGTTATCCCATAGGGACCTATAACACTGCACACACTGATCTCCTATGTTGATCACTGGTTTCTCATAGGAAACCAGTGATCAACGATTCTGCCGCATGACTGCTCATGCCTGGATCTCAGGCAATGAGCAGTCATTCAGCGATCGGACAGCGAGGAGGCAGGAAGGGGCCCTCCCGCTGTCCTGTCAGCTGTTCGGGATGCCGCGATTAGCCACGGCTATCTCGCAAACAGCCCGACTGAGCTATCCGGCAACTTTCACTTTCGCTTTTAGCCGCGCGGCTCAGCTCTGAGCGCACGGGTAAAGGGTTAATAGCGCGCGGCGCCACGATCGACGCTGCGCGCTATTAGAGGCGGGTCCCGGCTTCACTATGACGCCGGGCCCGCCGTGATATGACGCGGGGTTGCACAGGGGTTATATCAGGAGAGCAGGACCAAGGACGTACCGGTACGTCTTTGGTCCTTAAGGGGTTAAAGGGGTACTCCCGTGGAAAACTTTTTTTTTTTTTTTTTATCCACTGGTGCCAGAAAGTTAAACAGATTTGTAAATCCCTTCTATTAAAAAATCTCAATCCTTCCAGTACTTTTTAGGGGCTGTATACTAAAGAGAAATCCAAAAAAGAAATGCATTTCCTCTGATGTCATGACCACAGTGCTCTCTGCTGTCCATTTTAGGAACTGTCCAGAGCTGGAGAAAATCCCCATAGCAAACTGTTCTGGACAGTTCCTAAAATGGACAGCAGAGGTCAGCAGAGAGCACTGTGGTCATGACAGCAGAGGAAAATGCATTTCTTTTTTGGATTTCTCTTTAGTATACAGCCCCTAAAAAGTACTGGAAGGATTAAGATTTTTTTAATAGAAGTGATTTACAAATCTATAGAACAGAAATAGGTAGCCAGTGGTACGATGAAAAGTTCTGTTTATTCAGATCCCATAAAACCGCATGCAAGCGGGATTCAGCCAGGTAACAAACAACCAATGGTCAGCGTGGACGCGTTTCGGGTATGCACCCTTTGTCTCAGCAAATTGTAAAATCACCACAAAGACAGGTTATATACGGGCATCTGTCCGAGGGAGGGAGGAGTCTGGACCAAGTCCATAATAATTAACCCACTCGGTTACCTCGACAGATTAACCCTGACAAACACTTAACCCCTTCAGGACGGAGCCCATTTTGGCCTTAAGGACCGGAGCGTTTTTTGCACATCTGCCCACTGTCACTTTAAACATTAATAACTCTGGAATGCTTTTAGTTATCATTCTGATTCCGAGAATGTTTTTTCATGACATATTCTACTTTAACATAGTGGTAAATTTTTGTCGATACTTGCATCCTTTCTTGGTGAAAAATCCGTAAATTTGATGAAAAATTTGAAAATTTTGCATTTTTCTAACTTTGAAGCTCTCTGCTTGTAAGGAAAATGGATATTACGAATACATTTTTTTTTGGTTCACATATACAATATGTCTACTTTATGTTTGCATCATAAAATTGACGTGTTTTTACTTTTGGAAGACACCAGAGGGCTTCAACGGTCAGCAGCAATTTTCCGATTTTTCACAAAATTTTCAAACTCAGTATTTTTCAGGGACCAGTTCAGGTTTGAAGTGGATTTGAAGGGTCTTCATATTAGAAATACCCCACAAATGACCCCATTATAAAAACTACACCCCCCAAAGTATTCAAAATGACATTCAGTCAGCGTTTTAACCCTTTAGGTGTTTCACACGAATAGCAGCAAAGTGAAGGAGAAAATTCACAATCTTCATTTTTTACACTCACATGTTCTTGTAGACCCAATTTTTGAATTTTTACAATGGGTAAAAGGACAAAATTTTTACTTGTATTTGTAGCCCAATTTCTCTCGAGTAATGACATACCTCATATGTCTATGTAAAGTGTTCGGCGGGCGCAGTAGAGGGCTCAGAAGGGAAGGAGCGACAAGGGGATTTTGGAGAGTACGTTTTTCTGAAATGGTTTTTGGGGGGCATGTTACCTTTAGGAAGCCCTTATGGTGCCAGAACAGCAAAAAAAACCACATGGAATACCATTTTGGAAACTAGACCCCTCGGGGAATGTAACATGGGATAAAGTGAACCTTAATACCCCACAGGTGTTTCACGACTTTTGCATATGTAAAAAAAAAATAAAAAATTTTACCTAAAATGCTTGTTTTCCCCAAAAAATTTTATTTTTAAAAAGGGTAATAGCAGAAAATACCCCTAAAAATTTGAAGCCCAATTTCTCCCGATTCAGAAAACACCCCATATGGGGGTGAAAAGTGCTCTGCTGGCGCACTACAGGTCTCGGAAGAGAAGGAGTCACATTTGGCTTTTTGAACGCAAATTTTTCTCTGGGGGCATGCCGCATTTAGGAAGCCCCTATGGTGCCAGGACAGCAAAAAAAAAACCACATGGCATACCATTTTGGAAACTAGACCCCTCGGGGAACGTAACAAGGGGTTAAGTTAACCTTTATACCCCACAGGTGTTTCACGACTTTTGCATATGTAAAAAAAAAATTTTTTTTTTACCTAAAATACTTGTTTTCCCAAAAATTTTACATTTTTAAAAAGGGTAAAAGCAGAAAATACCCCCCAAAATTTGTAACACAATTTCTCCCGAGTACGGCGATACCCCATATGTGACCCTAAACTGTTGCCTTGAAATACGACAGGGCTCCAAAGTGAGAGCGCCGTGCGCATTTGAGGCTTAAATTAGGGATTGCATAGGGGTGGACATAGGGGTATTCTACGCCAGTGATTCCCAAACAGGGTGCCTCCAGCTGTTGCAAAACTCCCAGCATGCCTAGACAGTCAACGGCTGTCCGACAATACTGGGAGTTGTTTTGCAACAGCTGGAGGCTCCGTTCTGGAAACAGTGGCGTACCAGACGTTTTTCATTTTTATTGCGGAGGGGAGGGGGGCTGTATAGGGGTATGTGTATACGTAGTGTTTTTTACTTTTTATTTTATTTTTTGTGGTAGTGTAGTGTAGTGTTTTTAGGGTACAGTCGCACGGGCGGGGGTTCACAGTAGTTTCTCGCTGGCAATTGGAGCTGCAGCAGAAAGTTTGCGGCAGCTCAAATTTGCAGCCAGATACTTACTGTAATCCTCCGCCCATGTGAGTGTACCCTGTACGTTCACATTGGGGGGGACATCCAGCTGTTGCATAACTACAACTCCCAGCATGCCCGTTGGCTGTCGGTGACTGCTGAGAGTTGCAGTTTTGCAACAACTGTAGGCACACTGGTTATGTATCAGTTTGTGACCTAACTCAGTGTTTCACAACCAGTGTGCCTCCAGCTGTTGCAAAACTACAACTCCCAGCATGTACGGTGCATGGTGTACGGTGACTGCTGAGAGTTGTAGTTTGCAACAGCTGGAGGCACACCGGTTGTGAAACACTGAGTTAGGTAAAAAAAAAACTCTGAGTTTCACAACCAGTGTGCCTTCAGCTGTTGCAAAACTACAACTCTCAGCAGTCACCGACAGCCAACGGGCATGCTGGGAGTTGTAGTTATGCAACCAGCAGATGCACCACTACAACTCCCAGCATGCACTTTAGCTGTTTGTGCAAGCTGGGAGTTGTAGTTATACAACAGCTGAAGGTACACTTTTCCATAGAAAGAATGTGCCTCCAGCTGTTGCAAAACCATAAGTCCCAGCATGCCCATAAGGGAATGCTGGGAGTTGTGGTGGTCTGCCTCCTGCTGTTGCATAACTACAGCTCCCAGCATGCCCTTTTTGCATGCTGGGAGCTGTTGCTAAGCAACAGCAGGAGGCTGTCACTCACCTCCAACGATCCAGACGCTGCAGGTCAGTTCCGCCGCCGCCGCTGCTCCTGAGGCCCCGATCCCAACAGGGGCGCCGGGGATCGGGGTCCCCAGCACCCGGGGTGCACGTCCCGCACCCGCTCACGTCCTCCAGAAGAGGGGCGGAGCGGGTGCGGGAGTGACACCCGCAGCAGGCGCCCTGATTGGTCGGCCGGTAATCCGGCCGACGAATCAGGGCGATCGTGAGGTGGCACCAGTGCCACCTCACCCCTGCAGGCTCTGGCTGTTCGGGGCCGTCAGAGACGGCCCCGAACAGCCAGTAATTCGGGGTCATCGGGTCACTGGAGACCCGATTGACCCGGAATCGCCGCAGATCGCTAGACTGAATTGTCCAGCGATCTGCGGCGATCGCCGACATGGGGGGGCATAATGACCCCCCTGGGCGATATGCCGGGATGCCTGCTGAACGATTTCAGCATGCATCCGGCTCCGGTCCCCAACCGGCTAGCGGTGGGGGCCGGAATTCCCACGGGCGTATGGATACGCCCTCGGTCCTTAAGGACTCGGGATGCAGGGCGTATCCATACGCCCTATGTCCTGAAGAGGTTAAAGGTAAAACCTGTAAGTAGTAATAAGATATTGTTGCACATAAAATTCCAAACAAAATGCAATAATGAAACAATATATGTCCTATGTTCATGAAAATAAACAAAACATAAGACAAAGAATTTTTTATAATGATAAAGAAAAAAGCTAAACATAGAAAAACCGCAAGTAAAAACCGCACAGTGTAACTAATCCCCTAAAAAATGGAATCAATTAGTAATGGAGAATCAAATCATTTCTAAGATTCAGGCCACTAGGATCAGTGGTCTGGAGGTTATGTATCCAAAAGGCCTCTCTATTGCGTAGGGTTCTAACCCGATCTCCTCCTCTCAAATGTTTGCGAACACATTCGATGCCACAGAAAATCATGTCAGAGACATCGCCACCGTGAACGTCCCAAAAATGTCTAGAGACCGTGGAGGCGTTCACATGGTGCCGATTGACTGCAGCTCGAATGTGCTCCTGTATACGTTTAAAAAAAAAAACGTTTTGTACTGCCTGCATAATTTAATTTGCATTTCTTGCAGGATATAACATAAACTGTAAAAGTACGTTAATAAACGAACGTATAGGAAAACATTGATTAGTATTAAAAGCAGTAACCTCCTTAGTTACTTGAGCATGTTTGCAAACCACGCAGCGAGAGAGGCCACACTTGTAAAAATCCTTTAACCTGAAGCCAGGTGGGGCTAGTCTCGCCGGTGGTAGAAAACATACTGGGTGACAATATGTTGCCAAGGGTGGGAGCGCGTCTAGAGGAAAACCTACAACCTCTACGTATGAATTTAGCCAAAATTGGATCCTGCGAGAAAACTGGTAGTTACTTCTTTACAATTTTAGTTACCTCATGATACTCTGTACTGAAAGTAGTAACAAAAGTAACAATATCATTATCGGGACTTTTAGTTCCTATATTTCTATTGCCACTTTTAGATTTAGATGAGGTCAATAACTCCTTCCTATCCTTGTCACAAACCTTGTTTAACCCCTTAAGGACCGGGGGTTTTTCCGTTTTTGCATTTTCGTTTTTTGCTCCTTGCCTTTAAAAAATCATAACTCTTTCAAATTTGCACCTAAAAATCCATATGATGGCTTATTTTTTGCACCACCAATTCTACTTTGTAATGACGTCAGTCATTTTGCCCAAAAATCTACAGTGAAGCGGGAAAAAAATCATTGTGCGACAAAATTGAAAAAAACCCGCTGTTTTGTAACTTTTGGGGGCTTCCGTTTCTACGTAGTACATTTTTCGGTAAAAATGACACCTGATATTTATTCTGTAGGTCCATACGATTAAAATGATACCCTACTTATATAGGTTTGATTTTGTCGGACTTCTGGAAAAAATCATAACTACATGCAGGAAAATTAATACGTTTAAAATTGTCATCTTCTGACCCCTATAACTTTTTTATTTTTCCGTGTATGGGGCGGTATGAGGACTCATTTTTTGCGCCGTGATCTGAAGTTTTTAACGGTACCATTTTTGCATTGATATGACTTATTGATATGAATTATTTCTTAATGATATAAAAAGTGACCAAAAATGCACTATTTTGGAATTTGGAATTTTTTTGCGCACACGCCATTGACCGAGCGGTTTAATTAATGATATATTTTTATAATTCGGACATTTCCGCACGCGGTGATACCATATATGTTTATTTTTATTTTTATTTACACTGTGTTTTTTTTATTATTGGAAAAGGGGGGTGATTCAAACTTTTAATAGGGGAGGAGTTAAATGATCTTTATTCACTTTTTTTTTCACTTTTTTTTTGCAGTGTTATAGGTCCCATAGAGACTATATAACACTGCACACACTGATCTCTTATACTGATCATTGTTATCCCATAGGGACCTATAACACTGCACACACTGATCTCCTATGCTGATCACTGGTTTCTCATAAGAAACCAGTGATCAACGATTCTGCCGCATGACTGCTCAGGCCTGGATCTCAGTCACTGAGCAGTCATTCGGCGATCGGACAGCGAGGAGGCAGGAAGGGGCCCTCCCGCTGTCCTGTCAGCTG
Source organism: Hyla sarda (assembly GCF_029499605.1). Classification (NCBI taxonomy): domain Eukaryota; kingdom Metazoa; phylum Chordata; class Amphibia; order Anura; family Hylidae; genus Hyla; species Hyla sarda. The sequence continues at coordinate 22,111,033 of NC_079200.1, forward strand.
TTCGGAATGCCGCGATTAGCCGCGGCTATCCCGAACAGCCCGACTGAGCTAGCCGGGAGCTTTCACTTTCACTTTTAGCCGCGCATCGGCGCTGCGCGCTATTAGAGGCGGGTCCCGGCTTCACTATGACGCCGGGCCCGCCGTGATATGACGCGGGGTTACTGTGTAACCCCGCGTTATATCAGAAGAGCAGGACCAAGGACGTACCGGTACGTCCTTGGTCCTTAAGGGGTTAAAGCTCTGTGTATTAAATTAAATTATGTAGGCAGTACAAAACGTTTTTTTTTTTTAAACGTATACAGGAGCACATTCGAGCTGCAGTCAATCGGCACCATGTGAACGCCTCCACGGTCTCTAGACATTTTTGGGACGTTCACGGTGGCGATGTCTCTGACATGATTTTCTGTGGCATCGAATGTGTTCGCAAACATTTGAGAGGAGGAGATCGGGTTAGAACCCTACGCAATAGAGAGGCCTTTTGGATACATAACCTCCAGACCACTCATCCTAGTGGCCTGAATCTTAGAAATGATTTGATTCTCCATTACTAATTGATTCCATTTTTTAGGGGATTAGTTACACTGTGCGGTTTTTACTTGCGGTTTTTCTATGTTTAGCTTTCTTCTTTATCATTATAAAAAATTCTTTGTCTTATGTTTTGTTTATTTTCATGAACATAGGACATATATTGTTTCATTATTGCATTTTTTGTGGAATTTTATGTGCAACAATATCTTATTACTACTTACAGGTTTTACCTTTAAGTGTTTGTCAGGGTTAATCTGTCGAGGTAACCGAGTGGGTTAATTATTATGGACTTGGTCCAGACTCCTCCCTCCCTCGGACAGATGCCCGTATATAACCTGTCTTTGTGGTGATTTTACAATGTGCTGAGACAAAGGGTGCATACCCGAAACGCGTCCACGCTGACCATTGGTTGTTTGTTACCTGGCTGAATCCCGCTTGCATGCGGTTTTATGGGATCTGAATAAACAGAACTTTTCATCGTACCACTGGCTACCTATTTCTGTTCTATTGCTTATGCTGGAATCTTCAGCCGTGTTGGGTGTCCTGAGAGCTGACCATACCTATCTTGATTTACAAATCTGTTTAACTTTCTGGCACCAGTTGATTAAAAAAAAAAAAAGTTTTCCACAGGAGTACCCCTTTAAAACAGCTGTGCCTCATGGCACCACCTCATGGTGATACAGATAATGCAAACATCACAATGATCATCTAAGGCAGGGGTCTCAAACTAGTGGCCCTCCAGATGTTGCAAAACTTCAACTCCCAGCATGCCCAGACAGCCGTTGGCTGTCTGGGCATGCGGGGAGTTGAAGTTTTAAAACATCTGGAGGGCCACCAGTCTGAGAGCCCTGACTAAGGCCACACTTCCGAAATTTCAACGGGATTCCGCTGCGCTGTACACACTTCTGGGATTTCCATGCCAGATGTTTCTGGCACAGAAATTCTGTTTTCCATGTCCACAGAAAAAATGTTCCAGTTCATTCTTTATGCGGACTCTGCACTTCGGTCTTTAGCAAATTTTCTGCTGCAGAAAATCTGCAGCGTATCTGCAATGTGTGGTTCTAGCCTTAGTTTTTAAAAAGGGCCTCTGAAAAATTAAAGAAGCAATCGGATCCGTACAATTTATTTACCTATAGCAATACATGTTGCAGTAACCTTGACATAAACTTTGCCTTAGGGGTACTCTGGTGTAAAACTTTTTTTTTTTTTTTTTTTTTAAATCAACTGGTGCCAGAAAGTTAAACAGATTTGTAAATGACTTCTATTAAACAATCTTTACCCTTCCAGTACTTTTTAGCAGCTGTATGCTACAGAGGAAATTCTTTTCTTTTTGAATTTCTTTTTTGTCTTGTCCACAGTGCTCTCTGCTGACAACCTCTGTCCGTGTCAGGAAGTGTCCAGAGCAGCATAGGTTTGCTATGGGGATTTTCTCCTGCTCTGGACAGTTCCGGATACGGGCATCAGGTGTCAGCAGAGAGCACTGTGGACATGACAAAAAAGAAATTCAAAAAGATTTGAATTCGTCATATTCGGATTCGTCAGATTCGATTTGCTCATCCCTAAATACATCCCTTGGTGACCTTGTAGTGTTATACTGGGCTTTTTTGGATTAGTGAAAGGCTATCAGTGAAGTTTGTATTCGGACCAAACTAGTTCAAACTGAACAAACTTATTGCTAAGGTGGCAGAACCGAATAATAAACTCCAAAACCAAGAACAGAAATGAAAATGAAGAGGAGTTGGAGATGTCATGTCTTCTGTTGCCTCTAGAGGGCTCAGATGCATCAACTGAAACCTCAGCCCTCAAGTTCTTTCCTAAGAGCTGTGTTTTCTAATCAGTGGCCATTGGCTGTTGCAAAACTACAACTCCCAGCATGCCCGGACAGCCAAAGGCTGTCTGAGCATGCTGGGAGTTGTAGTTTTGCAACAGCTGGTGGCACACTGATTTAAAAACACAGCTCTAGGGCAGTGTCCCTACAGTGACTCTGTAGGGACAGATAGATAGATAGAAATGAGATATATAGATAGATATGAGATATATAGATAGATAGAGATAGATAGATAGATAGGAGATAGATAGATATGAGATAGATAGATAGATAGATAGATAGATAGATAGATAGATAGATATGAGATAGATATGAGATAGATAGATAGATATGAGAAAGATAGATATGAGATAGATAGATAGATATGAGATAGATATATAGATAGATAGATATGAGATAGATAGATATGAGATAGATAGATGTGAGATAGATAGATAGATAGATATGAGATAGATAGATAGATAGATATGAGAAAGATAGACAGATATGAGATAGATAGATATGAGAGATAGATATGAGATAGATAGATAGATAGATAGATATGAGATGGATATGAGATATATAGATAGATAGAAATATAGCAGCAGAGAAGACCGCAGCACACAAAAGTGTCTTGGTGCAAAAAAAGGTTACTTTATTCCATCATTAGCAAGCAAAAAAAGAGCAACGTTTCGGTAGTCTCACACCACCATCTTCAGGCATGAAGATGGTGGTGTGAGACTACCGAAACATTGCACTTTTGCATTAAGACACTTTTGTGTGCTGCGGTCTTCTCTGCTGCTTTTCAAGTTGGGGCCTCTAACCAAGTTTCCTATGAAGGCGTGCACCTTTTCTCTTTTTTTCTTCAAATCCTTGGCGGATGTGCTGCTTCTTCTGTAAAGTCTAAATAGAAATATAGATAGATATGAAATAGATAGATAGATATGTATGAAATAGATAGATAGATATGAAATAGATAGAAAGATATGAAATAGATAGATAGAGTGACGTCTTCTTTACAGTGAGGAGAATACACAATGATATCAGTAACTACAGGTGATGTCTTCTCTATAGTGAGGAGAAAACACAATGATATCAGTGATTACAGGTGACATCTCTATAGTTAGGAGAATACACAATGATATCAATGACTACAGGTGACGTCTTCTCTATAGTGAGGAGAATACACAATGATATCAGTGATTACAAGTGACATCTCTATAGTGAGGAGAATACACAATGATATCAGTGACTACAGGTGACGTCTTCTCTATAGTGAGGAGAATACACAATGATATCAGTGATTACAGGTGACGTAGTCTCTATAGTTAGGAGAATACACAATGATATCAGTGACTACAGGTGACATCTTCTGTATAGAGAGGAGAATACACAATGATATCAGTGACTACAGGTGACGTTTTCTCTATAGTGAGGAGAATACACAATGATATCAGTGATTACAGGTGACGTCTTCTCTATAGTTAGGAGAATACACAATGATATCAGTGACTACAGGTGACGTCTTCTCTATAGTGAGAATACACAATGATATCAGTGACTACAGATGACGTCTTCTCTATAGTTAGGAGAATACACAATGATATCAGTGACTACAGGTGACGTCTTCTCTATAGTGAGGAGTATACACAATGATATCAGTGATTACAGATGACGTCTTCTCTATAGTTAGGAGAATACACAATGATATCAGTGACTACAGGTGACATCTTCTCTATAGTGAGGAGAATACACAATGATATCAGTGATTACAGATGACGTCTTCTCTATAGTGAGGAGAATACACAATGATATCAGTGATTACAGGAGACATCTTCTCTATAGTGAGGAGAATACACAATGATATCAGTGATTACAGGTGACGTCTTCTCTATAGTGAGGAGAATACACAACGATCTTTATTTGTGTTGCACATTTGTAGTCTCTCCCTTCTTCCACAGCCAGCACTCCACTCCACCCATTCGGCCCAGGCATTTTTAATTAGCAGGAAACTGCATAAGGGTTTCCTCCTACCATTCTCCCAGCCCTCTGGCAGTGAGCACATGGTAGGTTTCATACTGGTGTGGTTCTCTGTGGCGGCCGTTGTTTCTGTGATGCTTTGTCTGTGGGGTGGAGTGGCCCAGAGCCAGGGGCTTGGTCGGGCAGTAGTGGGGCTGCCTGGCCACTGGGTCCCGGAGGCAGGGGTCGCCACGGGGGACTACGCCAGTGTCAGGTTAGGGACCCACTTTAACAAGGTGGCCTTGACGTGGCGAGTGGGCTTGTACTTTTTGATCAAAATGTATACTAACAACCTGTTATTTTTTGAAATTATGCTGAGAAGCAAGTAGATCAAATTACAAATGGTCGAAGTACGTCTGTGTTTCTCTTTTTATGTTGTCTTCTCTATAGTCTTTCCTTAACTAATTTATATGGTACATACCACCATGACTTGTTCCAGCTGAAACTTCTCTCTGTAGAATGTGACGCCCAGATGGCTCCTCAATATGACAGTGGATTCGGATCCTCTATATGAAAACAATTATTATAAACCTGCCAGACACTGTATCCTCTAAATATAATACTACTATACACTGCACTATTTGAATATAAACCTTCTACACACTGTACCCTCTGAATATAAATCTGCCACATACTGTACCACCTAAATATAATACTGTCAAACACTGTATCCTCTGAATATAATACTACTACACACTGTATCCTCTGAATATAATACTACTATACAATGTATCCTCTGAATATAAATCTGCCACATACTGTACCCTCTAAATATAATGCTGTCAAACACTGTATCCTCTGAATATAAATCTGCCACATACTGTACCCTCTAAATATAATGCTGTCAAACACTGTATCCTCTGAATATAATACTACTACACACTGTATCCTCTGAATATAATACTACTATATACTGTATCATCTGAATATAAATCTGCCACATACTGTACCCTCTAAATATAATGCTGTCAAACACTGTATCCTCTGAATATAATACTACTATACACTGTATCCTATGAATATAATACTACTACACACTGTACCCTCTGAATATAAAACTACCACACACTGTAGCCTTTGAATATAATACTATCACACACTGTAACCTCTGAATATAATACTACTACACACTGTACCCTCTGAATATACTATCACACACTGTACCCTCTGAATATAATACTACCACACACTGTACCCTCTGAATATAATACTACCACACACCATACCCTCTAAATACAATACTACCATACACTGTACATTCTGAATATAATACTATCAAACACTGCACTCTCTGAATATACTACAACACTTTGCGCCCTCCGAATATAACATTGCCATACAGTGAACCCTCTGAATAACATACCACAATAGCAGTAGCACTCTTCCTCATCTGTTAGCTGATGGGGGGGGGGGGATTGGTGGTGTTGCTGGTGGATAATGGGGGTGCTACTGTACATCAACTATCTGTAGCTACCAAGGTCCCTGACCAGACCCAGACACAGTGGGCACCCGGGCATAATTTATCTGTGGAGTGCTGCTTTCCTGCAAGAGATAGATAGATAGATAGATAGATAGATAGATAGATAGATAGATAGATAGATAGAAAATCTGGATAAATCCGCAGCACACAAATCCATGTAACGGTGAAAAAAGGAAGATTTGTTCCATAAATTTGTGAATGTCACACAGCGAGTCAGCGACGTTTCTACCAGCTCTCCTGGTCTTTCTCAAGCTCAATACTAGTGATACACACCACAATTTATATGAGAGTGTCAATTACATTTCCAATTAATGCAAACCAGTGTTACATACATAATTTTCTCAGCAAACTTCATAAAACTTTGTGTATACAAAGTACATCATATTATCAATCTCATGTGAACATAACCCCTAACACAAAGTGCAGTAATCTTTCACTGTAAACCCTACTACCTAATACGGTCCTGGTTACTTGCTCAGAACAGATGTGCTAGTGTATTAAAATCAATTAAAAACAAAATTATGCAGGCAATATGGGAGTCCTCACTCAATACTGTAATGGAGATGGTTAGCATGGGTGAAAATCAATTGCGCATGCACCACGGAAGTGCGCGGTATCATAAAAGAAGCAAGGGAGTACGTGTAGTCATGGAGACAATGCACGCTGCGTTCCACCAAACACTCGCCAGAGTCCATCCCACTGTGCACGCGCACAGTGAGCCCGGCCTTGGCCACATTACTTTCACATCCTCAGCGTGCATATTACCATGGAAACCCGACTCCACTTTGGCCATCTTAGGTAAGGGCAACCCTGGGGCAGAGTTAGCCAAATGATTAAAATACTAAATGGAAAACAAATTCTAAATGAAAAAACTAAATGAAAAACTAAATGAAAAAAACTAGCAATTACATATACATGGACTGACAGGTCCAAACTCACATTCCATCTATTCTCATCACCCCCTCTCTATATCCATGGTGCTATTTGGATGTCAGAGTCAGGCACAATAAAGTGTCTGACTCCAGCATCCAATGGCAACCATAATCTGAGGACGCCACTGGGCCCCAGCTCACCAATATCCCACCAATTTTCCGATAACAAGTTCAAACAGGAGCCATTAATACAGGTAACGAGTGGAGGACAGAGGAGACTCTTAAAAAAGAAGCTACAGGTCTGTTAGAGCCAGAAATCTTGCTTCTTTGTAGGTGACCAAATACTTATTTTCCACCATAATTTGCAAATAAATTCTCTAAAAATCAGGCAATGTGATTTCTCATTCTGTCTCTCATAGTTGAGTCATCTTTTTAAGTGAGAGAACTTGCACAATTGGTGGCTGACTAAATACTTTTTTTGCCCCACTGTAGATAGATGATAAATAGATAGATTGATAGATATGAGATGTATAAATATTCTGAAAATGGTTGTATAAAGCATGTCCCAGTCTGTAGCCGAGTGCAGTTTCACCACTTGATGTGACCTTTGGTGTCAGGTAATAAATCTTATGTTTTCGCAGAATGTCGTCTATGTACCGGTGAGACATGTAGTATCCTGCCTGCAATGGATCCTAATTATCAGGGGTCATACAGATGGATCATCTGTCACACTGATGCTTAACCCTTTGGTCTGATACTGAACTAGAATTACTAGCATTACATGTTCTTCATGGGCTACTGCATATGCTTGGCTTTACAGTATATGAAGTCCTGCTAAAAGTTGCTAACCTTTGTTTTGACTTGGCAAGTTATTGAAGGCATGTGCCCCGGAATATCAACTCTGAGTACCGGAGAGGCAAGTATGCTCCTGCTCTTCAACTATCCTGGGGTGACACAGAAGACTGTATGACATTTTGATGCCTGACCCATCAGTCAGACACTGAATGAACAAGAATTACACGTGTTGTTCTTTGTAACTGAGGAATGTCGCTACTGTAAGGCTTATAAGTAAAGCTCAACATTACTGAAGCTAAGATAATATCAAATGAGGTTCACATTTTTTATTGAGGTTATTCCAAACACTTTACATAGTAATACACTTATAACAACACGAAAAAAGAAAAGAGAGAAGAAAAAAAAGTCACATAAATGAGGTTTTAATCTCTAAATCTATCTATCTGTCTATCTATCTATCTGTCTGTCTGTCTGTCTGTCTGTCCATCTATCTCATATCTATCTATCTATCTATCTATCTCATATCTATCTATCTCATATCTATCTATCTATCTATCTCATATCTATCTATCTATCTCATATCTATCTATCTATCTCATATCTATCTATCTATCAATCTAGAAGAAGATAGAAGAACAGCACATCCAATTAAAAGATTATCCGTATGGGGGTGCACGCAGATCCTGGATCCTTGGTTAGAGGACCTTAAATAATTTAAACAGCAAAAAGAGATCTTGTCCACAGCACCAATTCCAAAAAAGTGAAAATTTATTCCATAACAGGTGTCAAAACAGCAGCGACGTTTCAGTCAGCTCAACCTGACCTTTCTCAAGCAGTATATCAATAGTGTTAACCACATTTATATAAGGGTATCAATCACACCAGATACCAGAAAGAGTAAATAACAATTAGTGAATAAAGTGCATCATAGTGCATACTCAAAGTGCATATAAAATATTCAAACAAAAAAAATTAATCACACAATATATCAAAATTGTATACATAATCGAAAAAAACACACATATATCATACAGTGCACAAAAGATTAAGATAGACGCTTAATCGCATCTAATTTAGACAAGTGGTGACCATGTGTAGAAAATAATAAAAATTAAAAAGGTGGGGGGGAGTAGACACTCACCGGACGAACACATAGTAAACGCCATTACAGTAGTTAGCGTGGGGTAGTGCAGACTGCGCCTGCGTAACCAGTTCAATGAGTGTTAGCCCACGTAACTCAACCAATCGGCTGAAGGCATTGCAGTACCCAAGGAGACGAGCGCAGCGTCACAGTGCGCATGCGCACATCCCCATGAGTCCAACAGAGCCATCTTAAACAAGGGAATGAAGCCTCCGTAATCTATATAGATTAGATGGTAACCAAACAAACAAAAAAAGATTTTTATAAACAATCTAGTTTGTCCCTGTTAGGGATCTGTACAATGGTAGGAAAGTGTCCCAGTCCCACACTCAAAGAGATCATACACTCTTTCTTTTGTAGGCTGTCAGCACAATCAATGCGTCACCCCGCCCCGACAATCGGAGTCAAGTGCCGCATAGTGTGCACGCAGTCATGTAACCCCCGCACGCAAGTGCGAGGGAACATGTATGCAGCAACATAGATCGCTGGCAGCCCTAGGACCCTCTCGGTCCATCAAACGCACTCAGAGACTCTCTCCCAGGGACAATAAAGGGACCATCTACCACTGGATAAGAGAAATGAATAAATAGAACAGAGATTGTGCAGAAGAGCACCAAAATCATATAAAAGAACAAAAAACAGACGAAAAATAATTCAAAGAGAATAAAATAAAATAAAAATAAAAAATAAAAAATAAAAAAATAAAAAAATAAAAAAATATAATAATAGAAAAATAAACAAATTAAAAAAATAAATAAATAAATAAAGAGAACGAAAATAAATATTCTTACGAGGCCTCATCCCCTTTAATACGTAGGCTGGGCATGCAAACAACTCATGAACAATTAAGCAAAATTATGCATAAAATTTTTTAATTTCTTATATTGATAATTATACAGATATAAAAACAAGTCATCAGATGAGTGTTCTAAAATTCCCCCGATCCACCTAAAAGGAACAAAAGAAGGGCAGATTAGTATAGTTACATATAGTGGTAACACAAAAAGATATAACAATACCAAGTATCTATAACACGAATTACACATGTAAGAGGACTACTGAGTAACCACCCTATGGGGGGTCTTAAACTCAACGTTCAAGCCCCCTGGCTTCAATGAACCAAGTTTAAAAATCCATTTCAACTCTAATCTCTTTAAGACAGCTTGTCGATCCCCACCTCGTTTAAGCGGAGGGACATGATCCACTATAACAAATTTTAATTCCTTTTCTGTGTGTCCAGAAGTTGCAAAATGACTCGATACCGGCAAATCTAACTTTTTTTTACGTATTGTGTATCTATGTTGGTTTAAACGTGTCTTCAGGTCCCAAGTGGTCTCCCCCACATACAGGAGGCCACATGGGCACCAAAGCACGTAAACCACATAAGAACTGTTACACGTTAGATAGTACTTAATAGGATAAATTTGTCCATTCCTAGGGTGTACAAAATTGTTACCCTTACACATCAATCCACAATTTATACATTGTCTACAGGGAAAGCTTCCTTTATTTACAACAGACAGATACCTCTGTGTGCCACCTTTTTTCTGAGAAATGTCCGCCTTAACCAGTCTGTCTTTTAGATTTGTTTGTCTTCTATAGGATAAAAGGGGATAGGAGTCAAATTCAGAAATATTACAACAATCCTGTATAATGTGCCAATGTTTTCTGATAATATTGCCTATAGCCTTAGAGTCCTCACTATAGGTGGTTACAAAAGGCACCCGTGTGTCACTCTTAATCCTTCTCTCTGGTACCTCCTCCATCTGTTCCACATGGGTTCTATGTCTCTGTACCAAATCCCTGGGGTAACCCCTCTTGGCAAAATTGTCAGTCATCCTTTTCAATGCCGTTTCCAATTTATCTTTTGTGTCTGTAATCCTCCTTGCCCTCAGCATCTGGCTGAAGGGCAAGGAGTTGACCATAGGTCTTGGGTGACAGCTCTCAAACTTCAATAACATGTTACAATCAGTCGGTTTAATGTACAAGTCAGTGGTCAGACCACCATTTTCAACACTGACCAGTACATCCAAAAAGTTAATGGACTCATGAGAATGTGTGAGAGTAAACCTAATGCTTGTAGTGACACCATTCAAATAGTCCTGAAAAGAGAGTAATTCAGACACTCCCCCACTCCAGATGAGGAAGATGTCGTCTATGTATCGCCACCACCCCAGGACATGCCTGAAGTGGTGCGACACATAGACGTACATCTCCTCAAAATGCGCCATGTATATATTTGCGTATGTAGGCGCAGTATTGCTCCCCATTGCGGTCCCTCTTTTCTGTAAAAAAAATTCATCATTAAAGAGAAAATAATTATTCTCTAGGACCAGCTGTAATAGGGAGATCAGAAAATCAATTTTTTGTGGAGAAAAAGTAGCTTCCGTCAAACATCTGGTGACTGCCTCCACACCTCCATCATGTTGGATGGAGGTGTAGAGGCTCACCACATCAAAGGAGGCAATGATGGTACCGGGTCCCACCCTAATTCCCTTAATCTTGTCCAGAAAGTCAGCAGTATCCCTCACATACGATTTTGTGTTAACTGCAAAAGGCCGTAAAACTTTATCCAGATACACCGATATACGTGAAGTGATAGAATTCATCCCCGAGACGATCGGTCGTCCCGGGGGGTCCACAAGATTTTTATGGATCTTTGGCAAGAGATATAGTAGCGGCGTAACTGGAAAAAGTACAGTCAAGAATTTTTTAGTCTCTTCATCAATAATGTCTGCCTCAAATGCATTTTTCAAAATGGTTTGTATCTTTCTCTCTATCTCAAACTTTGGGTCATGTGTCAGTCTCTCATAAACCAAGGTGTCATTTAGTTGTCTTTCGGCTTCTCTAATGTATTGGGTCCTGTCCATGACCACGACCGCACCGCCCTTATCCGCCGGTTTAATAATGCGGTCGTGGTCATGGACAAGCTCCAACAATGAGTCCATTTCCCTACGAGTCATGTTAGGATGTTTAAGTCGAGTGCTCTTATTTCTTAATTCAATAAATTCCTTCTTAACACACTGTTCAAAAGCATTAATTGCATATGACTCTATTGGAGGATTAAAGTCACTTACATTTCGTAGACCCAGTGGTTGTAATTTCAAGGGTCCTGTGGCACTAGAAATAGAATTGACATTCAAATCAACAACAGAATGGCCAAGGCTTACATTACAATCACTTTTGTTAGAAAACCAAATTTTCAATTTCAATCTTCTCAGGAATTGACTAAAATCTAGTTCCAATTGGAACCAGTCTGTGAATGTACTAGGACAAAAATTCAAACCCTTGTCCAGAATACTCAATTGGTCACTAGACAGTTCCTTAGAGGAGATATTAATGACATTATTCAGATTTTCCTTTGTCTCCCTCTCCCTTGAGGGGGCTTCACATCCTTGCGGTTTCTGGTTTTTACTCCCTCGGTGGTGTTTCCTCCCGCCCCTCCTTGGGCGTCTCCGGATAGTCCTTGTCCTAAAAAAGATGGTGAATTATCACTCTGTCCCGGTTGGACATTAATAGGGTTTTTGTTGATATCATTAAATTCTCCAGTGGACACTGGTTTGCCCCGTCTGTTGCGTCTGAAGTTAACATGTGATGTGTTCCAGTTATATACTCTCCCTGAGCCATAGTCTTGCACATCTCTGTACCATTTACGTTTTTTGCCGGTCTCCAGTTCAGTCCTGTGTTTGGACAAAAAGTCCTTTTGTTTGTTAATAAAGATGTCAAAGTCACAGTCAGGTAAAATATTCCTCAAAGTGGATTCCAATTCAATGCATTTTGAGGAGATGTACGTCTATGTGTCGCACCACTTCAGGCATGTCCTGGGGTGGTGGCGATACATAGACGACATCTTCCTCATCTGGAGTGGGGGAGTGTCTGAATTACTCTCTTTTCAGGACTATTTGAATGGTGTCACTACAAGCATTAGGTTTACTCTCACACATTCTCATGAGTCCATTAACTTTTTGGATGTACTGGTCAGTGTTGAAAATGGTGGTCTGACCACTGACTTGTACATTAAACCGACTGATTGTAACATGTTATTGAAGTTTGAGAGCTGTCACCCAAGACCTATGGTCAACTCCTTGCCCTTCAGCCAGATGCTGAGGGCAAGGAGGATTACAGACACAAAAGATAAATTGGAAACGGCATTGAAAAGGATGACTGACAATTTTGCCAAGAGGGGTTACCCCAGGGATTTGGTACAGAGACATAGAACCCATGTGGAACAGATGGAGGAGGTACCAGAGAGAAGGATTAAGAGTGACACACGGGTGCCTTTTGTAACCACCTATAGTGAGGACTCTAAGGCTATAGGCAATATTATCAGAAAACATTGGCACATTATACAGGATTGTTGTAATATTTCTGAATTTGACTCCTATCCCCTTTTATCCTATAGAAGACAAACAAATCTAAAAGACAGACTGGTTAAGGCGGACATTTCTCAGAAAAAAGGTGGCACACAGAGGTATCTGTCTGTTGTAAATAAAGGAAGCTTTCCCTGTAGACAATGTATAAATTGTGGATTGATGTGTAAGGGTAACAATTTTGTACACCCTAGGAATGGACAAATTTATCCTATTAAGTACTATCTAACGTGTAACAGTTCTTATGTGGTTTACGTGCTTTGGTGCCCATGTGGCCTCCTGTATGTGGGGGAGACCACTTGGGACCTGAAGACACGTTTAAACCAACATAGATACACAATACGTAAAAAAAAGTTAGATTTGCCGGTATCGAGTCATTTTGCAACTTCTGGACACACAGAAAAGGAATTAAAATTTGTTATAGTGGATCATGTCCCTCCGCTTAAACGAGGTGGGGATCGACAAGCTGTCTTAAAGAGATTAGAGTTGAAATGGATTTTTAAACTTGGTTCATTGAAGCCAGGGGGCTTGAACGTTGAGTTTAAGACCCCCCATAGGGTGGTTACTCAGTAGTCCTCTTACATGTGTAATTCGTGTTATAGATACTTGGTATTGTTATATCTTTTTGTGTTACCACTATATGTAACTATACTAATCTGCCCTTCTTTTGTTCCTTTTAGGTGGATCGGGGGAATTTTAGAACACTCATCTGATGACTTGTTTTTATATCTGTATAATTATCAATATAAGAAATTAAAAAATTTTATGCATAATTTTGCTTAATTGTTCATGAGTTGTTTGCATGCCCAGCCTACGTATTAAAGGGGATGAGGCCTCGTAAGAATATTTATTTTCGTTCTCTTTATTTATTTATTTATTTTTTTAATTTGTTTATTTTTCTATTATTATATTTTTTTATTTTTTTATTTTTTTATTTTTTATTTTTTATTTTTATTTTATTTTATTCTCTTTGAATTATTTTTCGTCTGTTTTTTGTTCTTTTATATGATTTTGGTGCTCTTCTGCACAATCTCTGTTCTATTTATTCATTTCTCTTATCCAGTGGTAGATGGTCCCTTTATTGTCCCTGGGAGAGAGTCTCTGAGTGCGTTTGATGGACCGAGAGGGTCCTAGGGCTGCCAGCGATCTATGTTGCTGCATACATGTTCCCTCGCACTTGCGTGCGGGGGTTACATGACTGCGTGCACACTATGCGGCACTTGACTCCGATTGTCGGGGCGGGGTGACGCATTGATTGTGCTGACAGCCTACAAAAGAAAGAGTGTATGATCTCTTTGAGTGTGGGACTGGGACACTTTCCTACCATTGTACAGATCCCTAACAGGGACAAACTAGATTGTTTATAAAAATCTTTTTTTGTTTGTTTGGTTACCATCTAATCTATATAGATTACGGAGGCTTCATTCCCTTGTTTAAGATGGCTCTGTTGGACTCATGGGGATGTGCGCATGCGCACTGTGACGCTGCGCTCGTCTCCTTGGGTACTGCAATGCCTTCAGCCGATTGGTTGAGTTACGTGGGCTAACACTCATTGAACTGGTTACGCAGGCGCAGTCTGCACTACCCCACGCTAACTACTGTAATGGCGTTTACTATGTGTTCGTCCGGTGAGTGTCTACTCCCCCCCACCTTTTTAATTTTTATTATTTTCTACACATGGTCACCACTTGTCTAAATTAGATGCGATTAAGCGTCTATCTTAATCTTTTGTGCACTGTATGATATATGTGTGTTTTTTTCGATTATGTATACAATTTTGATATATTGTGTGATTAATTTTTTTTGTTTGAATATTTTATATGCACTTTGAGTATGCACTATGATGCACTTTATTCACTAATTGTTATTTACTCTTTCTGGTATCTGGTGTGATTGATACCCTTATATAAATGTGGTTAACACTATTGATATACTGCTTGAGAAAGGTCAGGTTGAGCTGACTGAAACGTCGCTGCTGTTTTGACACCTGTTATGGAATAAATTTTCACTTTTTTGGAATTGGTGCTGTGGACAAGATCTCTTTTTGCTATCTATCAATCTATCTATCTATCCATATATCTATCTCATATCTATCTATCTATCTATCTATCTCATATCTATCTATCTATCTATCTATCTAGAGAAGAATAGTCCTTGCAGGACACCCATAAAGTGCAAAACAGATAGGTTTATGTACCCATGTGAACGATACAATGTTTTAGCAGCATCACGCTGCCATTCTCAAGCATAACATGTGGTTACAAGTGCTGTTTTTATAAGGTGAACACTTTACATGATAATTAGTCACAATCAAAATAAAGTACAATAAAATACATATCTCAAGTGTAATACAAGTGAAAAAAATTCCAATATAGTATACAGAATGCATAATATATATAAACAGTACAGTATAAGAACTTGATCTCAAGGTTAAAGGGCATTAATACACATAAAGTGCTTAACAAGTGGATATAGTGCAGCTGTGATTAATAAAAACAACATATAGCAAAACAAATTGTTGTCAAGAGCAACCTACCAATGTACGCTCCGTCACAAGCATGTCTGTGATCCTAAGTCGCTGGAGATGCAACCTATAGTGTATACAGTAGGGGAATTGTCATCACTGTTTGCCTTGTGTCTCTGTTCGCGCATGCACAGAACACCTCGGACCCTCGGCACGGCCATATTTAGTAAGAGCATAGATCTTATTGTTGTCGCCGGCCCTGAATCTGTGTCCGCGCATGCGCGGAACACATCAGGCTATCGGCTATCATATGTAATAAGGGCAGATCCCTAAGAATATACTGTGTGTGAATGTGTGCATCGTCTTTTCCTATCGAAGATAAGAACATATAGAATGACTGTGGACATGAAAAAACAAATATAGGTTGATAAAAAAAAGTGAAAAAGAATAAAAATGTGACTCTATGTATAGTTGTGAGACAACATATATTGTAAATGTGTATTATATGTCGATAGTGTTAGGTGTGGATACTGGGGGATAACTGATAAAGAAAAACTCATGTGAAAAAATAAATAATTATATACTGTATATCAGTTGTGCTAAATGTGAATACTAGAAAGTGATATGGGGAAATAAATAAGTACCCAAAATAAAAAAGGATCATATGTAGATGCTGAGGGGAGACGTGACTAGATTTATATAGAGACTACAGATGGTCAAATCTATAAACAGTGTAGATATAAAATGTGACAAAAACATAATAAATACTACAGAGTAGGATCGTCCAAATAATTATATGCATTTATTAAAGATATTATTACTGTACGTATAGGTATGTAGTATAGAACATGAAATATAAAAAATAAAAACTTCAAGAATGAGAAAAAGAATAAAAAGATATGAGTACCAAGCTAAATATAACTAAAATTTAAAACATGGTCAACTCTACGGTGGTGTTACTATACATAATAAATAGCGGGGGTAACGGTAAATTCCACATTCATCCCCCTAGGCCGCAAGGTATACAATCTGCTAGTCCGATCTCCCCCACGTGTGGAGATGGGTATATAATCAATTAAGCTATAAAGTAGATCATTTTCCATTTGACCCGCCTCTGTAAAGTGTTTCGATTACGTATGGAATACCGGTGCTGATTGAGGCGGGTGCGGAAATCCAACGTGGTCTCTCCTACATAAAGGAGATGACAAGGACAAGATAGGAAAAGATACACAACATGGTCTGTTTTACAAGTCAGATAAAAGTGAAAGGGGTACTCTTTCCCTGAGTTCGGATGACAAAATGCAGTACCTTTATTCGTACGGGGACAGTTGATACATGAGTGACACGGAAATTACCCCTTTTGCATCACCATGATGTATTTTTGTCATACCCCCAAGCCTGTAGAGACATCGGTTTTAACCAGCTTTTCTCTCAGGCTGTTTTTTTTCCGATAGGCCATAAAACGTGGGTATTGAAACTTGGTCACCCCAGGATAACAATCTTTCACCACAGACCAATGCTTACGAATGACTCTCGCATTGCATTAGATTTAGGATTGTATTTGCTTACAAAGGCAACTCTTGAAGGTTTCTGTACAATATTGGTTTGCTGAATACGTTTTCTACGATCAAGTTGCAAAGTTTGTTCTTTACTCTGTTGCAATAGTGGGGTTGTAATAGTAATCATCCGGTCCAGGACAGTTTCAATCCTCCCCTCCATCCCCACGTCCGCATCATTTGGCAGGAGGGGAGAGACCCAATCATGGGCCGCGGATGGCATCTATCAAACCGTAAAACTGAGTTACTGTCTGTTGGTTTAACTTCAAGATCGTTAGTGAATCGATCACCATCGATAATAACCAAAGTATCAAGAAACTGGATGGATGTAGAAGAAAAGGATCATGTAAACTTAATGTGTTTATCAACCTGATTCAGAAAAAGTAAAAACTCATGTAACTGTAGTTCTGTGCCTGTCCAGATGAGGAAGATGTCATCTATGTAGCACCACCACCCCAGCACTAGGCTGAAGTGGTGGCTGCCATAGACATACATCTCCTCCAGGGCCGCCATGAACACGTTGGCATATGTAGGTGCCACATTTGCACCCATGGCAGTCCCTGACAACTGTGAATAAAAATCATCATTAAAGGAAAAATAATTATTACTCAGTACCAGTTCAAGAAGGGAGAAAATAAACTGACATTGGTCTGTGGTGAAATCTGAGAGATGGCTCTGTGAACTGCCTCCATCCCACCTTGATGGGGGATGGAGGTGTACAAAGATGTTACATCAAGTGAAGCTAGTATCGTATTATGAGGAACTCTCATTGGTAGAATCTTTCTAAAAAAAATCTGATGTGTCACAAATAAACAACCGGGTAAATGTAGCATAAGTTTTCGAGATCTGATCTAAAAAAATAGAAATATGGCTAGTTATGGATTCTCTCCCGGAGACAATGGGTCGTCCGGGAGGATCCACTACAGATTTGTGGATCTTGGGCAATATATATAGGTAAGGAGTAGTGGGATGTGACACAATCAGATAATCAAACAAAGATCTATCAATCAGTCCTTTGTCCAAAGCCATTTGCAAACATTTGTTGATCCGTTTTTCAATCTCATGTCTAGGATCTTGTTTCAGTTTACAGTATGTAGAGGAGTCACCGAGTTGTCGGTTAACCTCCTTGAGATATTTCGAATGGTCCATGACCACATCTGCCCCGTCTTTATTGGCGGGCTTGATGATCAAGTTGTGGTCATGGACTAATTGATTAAGGGCCAAAAGTTGTGTCTTGGTTAAATTACAAGGTGTAAATTTATTATCCGACAGACGTAGCGTTTCAAGATCTTGTTTAACCTGGACGCAAAAGTGTCACTTGCACAAGACCAGACCCGTGGGTTGAAGCTGCTAGGGACCCTGAGATCAAAGTCCAAGGTGCGAAAACCCACAGGGCGAGTCAATTACAGTAGGTAAACCTTCAATGCGCTTTTGATCGAACCAAACTTTTAAATGGATTTTTCTAAAAAATTGTAAGCAATCAAGTTCCAATTGAAACCAATCTGGTCTCGAAGTGGGACAAAAGTTCAGGCCCTTAGCAAGCAACTCAAGTTGGTCAGTAGAGAAAGAAACAGAAGAGATATTTACCACTTCTTTTGCTGGTGGATCTTGGGCTGTGGTGCCTTGGGTGTCTGTTGTGGTCTTGTTCTTGTAGTACCGCCTGTGACGCTGACCTCCTCTTTGGGTGGGGCATTGTTTGTATGAGAGCTGTTCACAAAAAAATCCTGTTAAATAGATGTGGGGTTAAAATCATTGTTAGACATATCCTTTTGTTTTTTTTAGATCAGACTTATTGTCTCGGCTGCGGCACCCCAGACATCCGGTGCACAGAGCAAACTTGGCTCAGTCCTGGATGACTGGCGATGCGGGGTGGAAGCTCGTGACATTCACGACCACGTCCCCTCAATGCAAGTCTAAGGGAGGGGGCATGACGGCCGTCACACCCCCTCCATAGACTTGCATTGAGTGGGGCATGGCCATGACATCACGAGCGGGGTACGGCCGTAATGTCACGAGCCTCCAGCACTGCACTCGATGCTTTAAACGAACGCTGGGTGCAGCAGGTAGATCGTGGGGGTCCCCAGTGGTGGGACCCCCGCGATCAGACATCTTATCCCCTATCCTTTGCTGTCCACTCTAGCCCTCTGTTTCACCACACGATATTCGGATTTGGCAGGTAAGAAATGGTATGTTTTTAGAGTACCGGTGAGACAAGTACAATCCTGCCTGAAAGGGATTCCTATTATCAGGGGTCATACAGCAGGTCATTTGTCACTCTCACTAATGCTTGACCCTTTGGCCAGACAATGAACTAGAATAACCAGTGTTATTTGCTGATCATGAGCTACTTTGGCTGGTGCATACACAGTGTATACAATACCTGGGTCCTTGTCATTGCAGTATATGGAGTGTCACGATGCCGGCTGGCAGGAGGTGGATCCTCTGTGCCAGAGAGGGATTGGCGAGGACCGCGCTAGTGGACCGGTTCTAAGCCACTACAGGTTTTCACCAGAGCCCGCCGCAAAGCGGGATGGTCTTGCTGCGGCGGTAGTGACCAGGTCGTATCCACTAGCAACGGCTCACCTCTCTGACTGCTGAAGATGCTGAAGATAGGCGAGGTACAAGGGAGTAGGCAGAAGCAAGGTCGGACGTAGCAGAAGGTCGAGGCAGGCAGCAAGGATCGTAGTCAGGGGCAACGGCAGGAGGTCAGGAACACGGGCTAGGAACAGACAAGGGAACGCTTTCACTAGGCACTAAGGCAACAAGATCCGGCCAGGGAGTGCAGGGGAAGTGAGGTAATATAGGGAAGTGCACAGGTGATCACACTAATTGGTAATTGGGAAGATTGGGCCAGGCACCAACATTGGTGCACTGGCCCTTTAAATTGCAGAGACCCGGCGCGCGCGCGCCCTAGGGAGCGGGGCCGCGCGCGCCGGGACAGGACCGACGGAGAGCGAGTCAGGTACGGGGACCGGGGTGCGCATCGCGAGCGGGCGCCACCCGCATCGCGAATCGCATCCCGGCAGGAGGCGGGACCGCAGCGCACCCGGTCAGTGGATCTGACCGGGGCGCTGCAGCAACGAGGATGAGGCGAGCGCTCCGGGGAGGAACGGGGACCCGGAGCGCTCGGCGTAACAGTACCCCCCCCCTTGGGTCTCCCCCTCTTCTTGGGGCCAAAGAACCTGAGGAAAAAAAAGTCAATTTTTCCGTGATGAGGTCCGATGCACATTAGGAGGGGTTCTGTGCGGAAACGCATGAGACAGTCCAATCTTTTATTGTTAATACAATAGATGTAGAGGGGTCTGGCGAGACTGGTCACAGGGACGTAGAACCTGTTGATAAGAGAGGCCAAAAAAAATTTTCCTGCAGATCCGGAATCCAAGGAGACCATAGTAGAGAAGGAGAAGGTAGAGGCAGATATCCGCACAGGCACAGTAAGACGTGGAGAAGCAGAGTTGACATCAAGAACTGTGTCACCTTTGTGCGGAGTCAGCGTACGTCTTTCCAGGCGGGGAGGACGGATAGGACAATCCTTCAGGAAGTGTTCGGTACCGGCATAGTACAGGCAAAGATTCTCCATGCGGCGTCGTGTCCTCTCTTGAGGTGTCAAGCGAGACCGGTCAACTTGCATAGCCTCCGCGGCGGGAAGCACAGGAACGGATTGCAGAGGACCAGAGGAGAGAGGAGCCGGGGAGAAAAAACGCTTCGTGCGAACAAAGTCCATATCCAGGCGGAGCTCCAGACGCCATCCGGAAGAACGCATGTCAATGCGAGTGGCAAGATGAATGAGTTCATGTAGGTCAGCAGGAGTCTCTCGTGCGGCCAGAACATCTTTAATGTTGCTGGATAGGCCTTTTTTAAAGGTCGCGCAGAGAACCTCACTATTCCAGGACAACTCGTAAGCAAGAGCACGGAACTGAATGGCGTACTCGCCAATGGAAGAAACACCCTGTTCCAGGTTCAGCAGGGCAATCTCGGCAGAAGAAGCTCGGGCAGGCTCCTCGAAGACACCACGGACCTCAGCGAAGAAGGACTGGACTGTGGCTGTGGCAGAATCATTGCGGTCCCCATCAAACTTGTCCGGCAGGGACAAGCAGGGGTTAGGAACGGCCGGTTGCTGCGGAGGAGTTGCAGGAGCCGGCGGAGGAGATGGTTGTTGCAGCTGTAGCTGTGACTGAAGTTGCTGTATCTGCGGCAGCAGCTGCTGTGACTGAAGTTGCTGTATCTGCGGCAGCAGCTGCTGTAACTGTGACTGAAGACGCTGTGTCTCGGAGATCAAGTATGCCAGCTGTTGATCTCGTTGGGCGATCTTTACGCCAAATTTGTCCGGCAGGGACAAGCAGGGGTTAGGAACGGCCGGTTGCTGCGGAGGAGTTGCAGGAGCCGGCGGCGGAGAAGGTAGTTGCAGCTGTAGCTGTTGCTGTATCTGCGGCTGCAGCTGCTGTATCTGTGACTGAATACGCAGTGCCTCGGAGGTCAAGTATGCCAGCTGTTGATCTCGTTGCGCTATCTGTTGCGACTGCTGGGCGATCTGACGAGCTTGCTGGGCAACCAGCGTAGGGAGGTCAGCGACAACTGGCAGAGGAACTTCAGCGGGATCCATGGCCGGATCTACTGTCACGATGCCGGCTGGCAGGAGGTGGATCCTCTGTGCCAGAGAGGGATTGGCGAGGACCGCGCTAGTGGACCGGTTCTAAGCCACTACAGGTTTTCACCAGAGCCCGCCGCAAAGCGGGATGGTCTTGCTGCGGCGGTAGTGACCAGGTCGTATCCACTAGCAACGGCTCACCTCTCTGACTGCTGAAGATGCTGAAGATAGGCGAGGTACAAGGGAGTAGGCAGAAGCAAGGTCGGACGTAGCAGAAGGTCGAGGCAGGCAGCAAGGATCGTAGTCAGGGGCAACGGCAGGAGGTCAGGAACACGGGCTAGGAACAGACAAGGGAACGCTTTCACTAGGCACTAAGGCAACAAGATCCGGCCAGGGAGTGCAGGGGAAGTGAGGTAATATAGGGAAGTGCACAGGTGATCACACTAATTGGTAATTGGGAAGATTGGGCCAGGCACCAACATTGGTGCACTGGCCCTTTAAATTGCAGAGACCCGGCGCGCGCGCGCCCTAGGGAGCGGGGCCGCGCGCGCCGGGACAGGACCGACGGAGAGCGAGTCAGGTACGGGGACCGGGGTGCGCATCGCGAGCGGGCGCCACCCGCATCGCGAATCGCATCCCGGCAGGAGGCGGGACCGCAGCGCACCCGGTCAGTGGATCTGACCGGGGCGCTGCAGCAACGAGGATGAGGCGAGCGCTCCGGGGAGGAACGGGGACCCGGAGCGCTCGGCGTAACATGGAGTATTATGATAATTACTCAATTGCTAACCTTAGATTCAACTTTGCATGTTATTAATGTTACGTTTTTCTAGAATGTCAACAAAAAGTACAAGTACTATTCTGCTAGTCAGCTGCCATATTGATGCCTGCGCCATCAGTCACACACTAAACAAGAATTACCAGTGCTGCTCCTCAGTACATAGTTACATAGCTGATGTGGTTGGAAAAAACAAGCTCCCAAATATTCCTATTGTGTTAATAAGAAAAAGGCAAAAACCATTAAGCAGATGCCCTATACTAAGAGAAAATCATTTCCAACTTCAAATATGTCAGAATAAACCCTAGAAAGTCATTGAGGCCCCTTTTCAAACTTGTTCAATGAATCAACCATCACGTGGCAGAGAGTTCCATAGTCTCACTGCTCTTACAGTAAAGAATCCCCGTCTGTGAAGGTGAAATCTTCTTTCCTCTAGATGTAGAGGATGCCCCCTTGTCATGGTTACCGGCCTAGGTATAAAAAGATGACTAGAAGGATCTCTGTACTGTCCATTCATATATTTGTACATTGTGATCAGATCGCCCCAAAGACTTCTTTTCTGCAAACTAAAGAACCCTAAGTGATAACCTGTCTTGGTCCTTAATCCTCCATACCATCAATTATCTTTGTCGCCCTCCTCTGCACCCTCTTCAGTCCAGCCATGTCCTTCTTATATACAAGTGCTCAAGTGCTCAAAACTGGACACATTACTCCATGTGTGGTCTGACTAGTGATTTATACGGAGGCAAAACTATGTCCCTGTTTTAAGCCTCTGATACCTAGATCCTACATGCCTAAAATTTGTAGGTTTAGTGGCTTAGTGAGGGCACAGGAAAGCTATATATATATATAGTAAATTTGAGTAGCCGTATTAGTCCAGTGATGCAAATCATAAAATGTTGCAGTATCTTGTAATACCTTTTTTATTGGACTAACAGCATTTTGTAGAGACAATCCCGAAAGCTTGTCTCTACAAAATGCTATATATATAGTGTCGGAAGAGGGCAATATGTAATTAACCTTTTTTTGATGCCAGGGCATGGTTGACCTATACAACACCCGAGGTAGACCAGCTTCTCTTGTGCCAGGCATGGTGCAAATAATCACTCTGACACAAGGTTACGGATAACTGGCTTGCTTTACATAGGTTGGAAAGATGGTACAATCCGTTACAGCTCACATTAGCATGAAGGAGATGCTTATCGACTTGCTCGGACTTATAGTTGGTTGTGCTGTATATGACTGACTTGACTTGTATGCAGTCCACAATAGACCTTAGTGACTTGAACTTGACTAACTTGACTTGAATTGATCCCCGGACTGTAGTGCTTTCTGCAAGGCTTTGACTTTCACCTGGGTACTGGGGTTAACTGGTAGTAGATGCGTGGTCTGGACTAGGCCTCAGGCCTCCTTCAGAATCACCTCACAGACAGACTCCACACTTCTCTCAACTGTACCTCAGCATTAGACTGCTCTGCACAACTGAACTCTGACCTTACTATATATATAGGAGCAATTTAGAGAGGTCCCATTGGCCGGATAAGTCACCTGGCTCACCTTTGCATACTCCCCTAACAACAAGGTCCATGACAACAGGATCTTTAAAGTAACAGGTGCATATAAAATACCAATAGATGAACCATTGCATAACATTACATTATACTGTGAATTATAGAGAGTCCTGAGGAGAGTGGGCCCAAGACGGACATTGAAGCAGCATCTGCCACACAGGATGGGCAGGAGTACAGAAGAACACATGATATATATATCTAAAATACAGAAACTACATTTACCATGTAACCATATCCCCTATCTAATAGGGCAGTCAGAGTAATGTCATGTACTGCTGCATAGGAGTACACTTGAAAAGAGGGCATACCCTGGTTAAATGTATAACATTATGTTTAAATTAATAAGGGAGGGCTGGTTGGTTCTTAATAGTACATCCGCCCCTCCCACAAGTACAGGCTAATGAATTAGTCTTCTCACTTGTGGTCGGAGCTCCTGCGAACCAGTGTACCTAACCTATCTAAAATACAGAAACCACATATACCATGTAACCACATCCCCTATCTAATAGGGCAATCAGAGTAATGCCATATACTGCTGTGTAGGAGTACACCTGAAAAGAGGGCAAAACTCAGAGATCAGAACAAGAATCCAGGATCCGAGTAAGGTGGGGCTCGTTTTAATCAGCGTCTCCCGCACTATCCACCAGTACTGTGGATAGTGCGGGAGAAAATATCTGACAGTTTTCCATTAAAAAACTGCCCTTTGACCATCTAACGGGTGAACTCACCTGGTCTCAAGAACCCATAGTCACCGAGAAATAATGCCGCTTTCAAGGTCAGACTATCGTTCAGGCCAAAGGGAGATCTATCAAGAACATTGGACAATTGTCTAAACAAATCTCCCGACAAAGGTTTGCCTGGTGGGACACTTACAAACCTGATCCTTCTGAAACCTTTTCACGCCACTTTGACAGCATGGGATGAGACGATAGATACCCTAAATGGGATGCAAAAAAAAAAAAATATGAAAATGTATACCAAAGTAAATCTTTTTAGTGTTAAAGGCTAGTTAAAGTGAAGAGTGCCAAAACCCGATAAAAGCTAATAGGAAAGAGATGGAATATGGGTCTCCCACTGGATATCAGGATACATATATATATATCGCCAACCTGAAGCCGTGTCATAAACTCCTTGGAACGTGTGCAGAGCATGACAATATAAACATACGCCCAGCATAACTGCCAAGGCCATATGCACAGCACAAACACCATGACCACATGCCCAAAACAAGCGCCATGACCGTATGACAAATCAAACTATATGAGTGAATGCACAGAACAAACTATATGAGCGTATGCATAGAAAAACTATAAGAGCATATGCACAGAACAAACTATATGAGCATATGCACAGAACAAACTGCATGAGCAAATGCACAGAACAAACTATATGAGCGTATGTCCAGAACAAACTAAATGAGCGTATGCACAGAACAAACTATATGAGCGAATGCACAAAACAAACTATATGAGCGAATGCACAGAACAAACTAAATGAGCGGATGCTCAGAACAAACTATATGAGCGGACGCACAGAACAAACTATATGAGCGTATGTCCAGAATAAACTATATGAGCGAATGCACAGGACAAACTATATGAGCATATGCACAGAACAAACTATATGAGCGTATGCACAGAACAAACTACATGAGCGAATGCACAGAACAAACTATATGAGTGAATGCACAGAAAAAACTATGAGTGTATGCACAGAACAACTATGAGTGTATGCACAGAACAAACTTAATGAACATATGCCTAGAACAAACTTAATGAACACATGCCCAGAACAAACGCTTGTACAGCATAACTGCTATGGGCGTATGTACAGTATAGACTCTATGAGCGTATGAACAACATTAATGTTATGAGCGTATGTACAACATAAATGCTACGGGCTTATGTACAATATAAATGCTACAAGCGGATCCACGGTATAAATGCTACGAGCGTGTGTCCAGTAAATGCTACGAGCGTATCTCCAGTATAGACCCATAGGGATACGTGTCGGATCTGCACCGCCGCCGCCCTGGACCCAGCCCCTTAACCCCAATAATCACCTGCTTGTCCAATACCACCTACCCTCTGCCTGTGCCAGCTCAAGCTGAACTTGATGTAAGGCTCCGAAGTACGCACCTGCTGTACGTAAATACCGACAGCGCAACCGGTGAGTCGCGGCTGGCGCGGAACAAGGTATTGAATACATCCGCCCGGTTCCCGGTCTCTACCGCAACTCATACTTACCACCCGATGATCATAGTTGCAGGAACCGGGAGCGCAGACAGGCATACTCACCACCCGGATGGACGCCACTTTCTCCTTCCAGTCAGCTGACTTGCTAACGCCACGTGACGAACCCACGGCATGGAGAACTGGAATAGCCGTGGGTTCTTAAAGGTACATCCGCCCCTCCCACAAATACAGGCTAATGAATTAGCCTTCTCACATATATATATATATATAGTGTTGGGTTCATCCCCATATTACACACATTTATCAAATGGTATGTTTTTTCTATAATAGTATTGCAATTTAAAATGATTCACATTAAAATGATTCACATAATTTTTGTGTTTGCACTTTTATTGCAGCCATGGCAGCGTGCATCTGCATATTTTGGATGTTTTTATTTTTATTTTTTTCATGTATTTACAGTGTAAGGATTTTTTCCCTGGGGATAGCTCTGGGATCGCCCTTGACACCGCCACGGGACATGCTTCCACTTCAATCATTAGGCAAACAACAGTTCTTTATGCAAGTCTGGCTCCTCGCCAGCTTTATTAGACAGGTTGCAGGATAAAATAAAAATAAATAAATAAAACATAAAACAGGAACAAACAAAACCCTAGGCCATCTAGTCACTAACTAAACAATCCATCATGCCCTGACTATCCACTGGTGGGCTTTTCCCGGCCAGTTAAACTTGTGCCTCCTGCAACCTTCTACTCACTCTTCACACACAGCGTTTGCAACCTCTTGATGTGTGTCTCGTCCACACCACTCTTTGGGGCCACTCACAGCTCGGGCTGTGTGTTCCTCAGCAGGACCCCTGCCTCTCCCCTACAGTCAGCTTGCTATCTTCTAGGGAAAGCCCCAACTATTCTGTCTGACTTCCTTTTAAATAAACTTTCCCTTTCTGCTACCTCATTAATTAGGCCACAGGTGGAAGTTTCTCCAGGGTTAGCTAGGGAAATACACCCTTCCCTTGCCACACTGTTATAACAGATATTAGTAGATACAAATCTATATTAATAAGCACATTAAAAAGAAAAAAAAAACAAAAACATTTCTGCTATTTGTAACCTGATCAGAACAATGTATGTGCCATCAATACCCACCCTCTGTTTCCTATCACTGAGCCATTGCTACCTTTCTCCCCTAGTCCCACCATACTTATTTTATGATTAGTGTTGAGCGGCATAGGCCATATTCGAATTTGCGAATATTCGTGAATATATGGACGAATATTCGTCATATATTTGCTAAATTTGCATATTCGTAATATTTTCATTTTATTTTTGCATATGCAATGTGCAATTTGCGTATGCGAAAATTAACATATGCAAAAATTAGCATATACAAAAATTACCATATGCGAAAATTCGCATATGCGAAAATTAGCATAAGCAAATTTTTGCATATGCGAAAATTCGCACGCCAGTCCACAGTAGTTTTAGAGCCTTCTTTACACCACACTAGCTGGAAGCAGAGAGGGGTGATCACTGTGATGTGCACTGTGAAAAAAAAACAAAAAAAACAAAAAACAATATTCGTAATTACGAATATATAGTGCTATATTCGCGAATATTCGTGAATTTGCGAATATGCGATATTCGCAAATAAAATTTGCATTGCGAATATTCGCGAGCAACACTATTTATGATCCAACTTATGTGGCCCGGTATCAAGTGCCTTTGAGAAGTCCAGTTACACAACATCCACAGCCTCACTCAATCTAACAAGCTCCCCAGATTACAGGACCGATCCTCATAAACCCATAAAGCCCTGTGACTTCAAATATTAATATACAGACAATGTAATGGCTGAGAAAGGGTTTTCCATGCAGCAAATTGTACCAATCATTTTTAACAACAGATCATAGTGACATGTCAGAAGTTGGGATCAGTGGGGGTCCAGGTGATAAGACCCCTATCGATCACTACTAAGGGGTAAAAGTGCTTGGATGAGTGTTGTACCCATTGGTTTCTGCTTGGCTCTCCCCAGAAAGCAGAGTCAGCAGTATACAGCTTTTTAGAAAGTCTCAAAGACTTTGAAAAAAATCCATGTACTGCTGCTTCTCAGCTTTCTGAGGAGACCCAAGCAGAAATAAGGAGGGGCAGCACTCATTCAAGCACTTCTTGGGAAGACGCAAACTCTATGGTCTTTTTTCGCTAATGATGTTGTCACTGGCCACTACTACCTGGACATGTTAAAGCAATGGCTTATACCACCCATACAGGAAGATCTGCCAAACATAGTCTATCAGTAGGATGGTCACCTCAACATTTCCATTTGGATGTTCCCTTGATACCAGATAAAAACTCTATTGGAGTATTGGATCGGCCTCACCGTCGACAACGATTCACTAATGTTGTGCTGGTTCCATGATCCCCTGCGACATCAAGGACTCTTACCCCCAAGCCACAAGATCCGAATGACCTGAGACAACCCTTCATTGAAACAGTGGAGTCCATATTTGAGGATAGGGGGTATGCATGTGGACTACACTGGACTACGGCCTAGAAATCTACTATGTAACCAATGGAAATCACTTTGAACATTTTTCCACTTTTTCACATTGACATTTTTTCACTTGGATGGATAGTGCGTCTTTTCATGTTAATATATTTGTGTTATGTTCTTTCGTTTATGAATGCAGGGTCTATAATTTTGCATTCTTGTTTTTTATTTTTTTTATTGCCTTGTTTATGAAGTAAGTGCAACCCGATCTTCACTGTGCCGGGACAAGGAGTATGGGAGGTCTTGTGAAGAGACTTCAGCCACCATGACGACTGTAAGCCAGATATCTTAGGAATATGACCCTCATCATCCACTTATTTCTTACTGGTTCTCCGTCATTACACACCTGTGTTACTGCATCTATTCATATATACAGATATACAGTAAATACAGTAAATTGTTCACAAAATCTACTGTATTTTTCGCCATATAAGACGTTCCGGCATATAAGACACACCCAATTTTGAAAGATGAAAATCTAGAAAAAAATGATTCTGAACCTTCAACCTGCGGACCTCCAGATGTTGCAAAACTACAACTCCCAGCATGCCCGGACAGCCGTTGGCTGTCCGGGCATGCCTGGAGTTGTAGTTTTGCAAAATCTGGAGGTCCGCAGGTTGAAGGCCACTGGTATAGGAGGTAATACCCACGTGCCCCCGCCGCTCCGGACCCGTCACCGCTGCCCTGGATCTCGCCCTCCATCGCTGTCGCCTCGTCTCCGGAGTGTCCCCGTCACTCCGGAACGTCTCTGCTGCCGGGTATCCTCGCTCTCTGTCGCCACCATCACGTCGCTATGCACGCCGCTCCTATTGGATGACAGGACAGCGTGCGTGACGACGTGATGACGACGAAGGAGAGCGCCGGCCATGCAGGGGATCCCGGCACGGAGCAGGCACCGAGGAGGCAGGTACGGTTCCTCCCGGTGTCCTGTAAGCTGTTCGGGATGCCGCGATTTCACCACGGCGGTCCCGAACAGCCTGACTGAGCAGCCGGCTTAGTGTCACTTTCGCTTCAGATGCGGCGGTCAGCTTTGATCGCCGCGTCTGAAGGGTTAATAAAGGGCATCAGCGCGATTGGTGATGTCCTGTATTAGCCGCGGGTCACGGCTGTTGATGGCCGCAGGGACTGCCGCGATAGGTGTGTATTCGCCATATAAGACGCACCAACTTTTCCCCCCCAGTTTTGGGGAAGGAAAAGTGCGTCTTATATGGCGAAAAATTTGGTAAATTTTTTAAAACATTGTCCCATTTTTTGCCATTAAGGTCTTCTCTTAATTGGAAAAACTGCTCTTTCTAAAGTTTACTCTTTGTAGCTTCTCTACTAAACATCTTATTTACTTGTACTTCTATGTAGTTTATATGAATTGCTAACCTTTGATTTGACTTTGCAAGTTACTAATTGTATGTTCTCCCAGAAGGTCAGCTATATGTCCCTGAGAGGCTAGTGCTGTCCTGCTGCTCATTCATCATGTGGTGACACATAAGGCCATCTGTCAAACTAATGCCTGACCTATTGGTCAGACGCCGAACAAGAATTACCAGCACTACTCCTTGTACCTAAGGGTTCTTTAACGTTTACGTTTAAGTAAAGCTTAAAACTGCTGAAGCTTTAAAAATTTTAATGGAGTTTTAAATTATCTATCTAACTCATATCTATCTACCTATCTATCCTCATAACTAGGGATGAGTGAATCGAATCCGACAAATCCAAATTCGTCACGAATTTCAGGAAAAATTTGATTCGTAACAAATCCGAATACCGCCGCGATTCGATGATGCAAAACGCTTCATTTAACTCCATTTAGTGTGGTCCAGGCTCCAGGGCATCTAAAATAGTGGATCCACATATAAAAATTAACCAAAAATATTAAAAACAACAAGTCACTGACACAGATGCAGCACATATGGTTAAATTGCACCTTGCATAACAATTACCTAATTACTGACTCTTTTCTAGCAGTCTCCCTACAATAGTCTTACCCTCACTGTTTGGCACGTAGCTAGGGCACTCGCCCTAATAAGGGCGACCCACGTGCCTCAGGAACCTGAGCACTATCCTGCGTTGTCCCTGTGGATAATGTGCAGTGGGGTATTGGTAGTAAACTGATATAACATGCAGAGTTAGAAGCAAAGAGCCATCTGCTGTGTAATAAATATCAAAAACCTGTCTCCCTCCAACACAGCGTTTTGCCCCGAGGCTCGTCAGGGAGATGATCAGCAGAAGTGGCAGTGGCAACTTACCTCAATGTCTGGCCATCTTTTATATCGTCAGTTTCCCCTCTGCGTCCATTATCTCCCACGTCACTTGCCTCTCCACCATGGAGCCGGCGCATGCGCGTAATGCGACTCCAGGCCGGGAGATGACGTCACACCGGGCGGCGCGTGTGGATCACCACGCCATTGCTCAACAGCCGCGTCATCACAATAGCAACCTCCTGGATTGGACCCACTGCTGTGGGCAGTGACGTAGGAGAAGGGGAGTAGTCTGTTTCCAAGGGGACGATCAGCGCGTCACATGGAGAGACTTAGTTCCGGCAAGAATATTAGATGATCTTCAGGCAGGAGTAATGATTAGCAAAGTAACGCTCTCGCTCACTCGTCCATGAACACATGGAATTGGTAACATAGATAAACAGAAGATTAGCTACATATAGGGGGAGATTTATCAAAACCTGTGCAGAGGAAAACTTGCCCAGTTGCCCATAGCAACCAATCAGATCGCTGCTTTCATTTTTATGAAGGCCTCTGCAAAATGAAAGAAGTGATCTGATTGGTTGCTATGGGCAACTGGGCAAGTTTTCCTCTGCCCAGGTTTTGATAAATCTCCCCCATAGTGATTGCATGTTATTAGGTATTCTCTTGGTATCCGGACCCCAAACTAGCTGTACTCGCATTAAAGATACTTAAGTGTATGAGTCCAATGGGACTCATCCTGTATCTAAAGAGGAGACCAGGAATGTAAGTCTGTTTGTTCAAAGTCTATATACACCACAACAGACCAGCCCACCTGCCCATTAACACTTAATGGCAAGTTTTACCTGCTTATATATAGTTCTTTACTTAACATCCAACCATACCTCCATCCAGATATACATTTCTATAGAATACCATGATTAGATGTCTAAGAAGAAAAAATATATTATTCATTACCTATAGCACACACCAATCCGTGAAAAATTCATGGGCAATTTCTACCCTTTTCGTAATAGATCAGAAACCCTTTCTCTGTTGGAGCTTACAATTTACCTCCTTTAAAAAAAACACGAGAAACTCAAGCATTCATTTAGGCCAATTGGTGCCATTGAGTTCAACCTAAATATCCATTTGCACTCAATTTGCAATATTTTGCGGTCCCTGTCCCCGCCTCTTGGGCTTTTTGGCACCAATTGTATGCCTACGAATTTGACATTTTTGGGATCCCCCTCATGTGACTGTACAATATGTCTTGCTAGGGATGTATCCCTCTGATTCAGTATGTCATTATAGTGATCACGTATTCAGCTCCGAAACTCCCGGTGGGTCTTCCCCACATAGTCCAAAGTGCATGAACACTGTGCCAAGTAAATCACCCCAACTAACCTACAATTGATGAAATCCCTAATTTCATAACTTATACCATTGGACGCCTACACAAAAGTTTTTGCTTTCGTCACTGAGGCACATGCCAAGCATGACCCAGACTTAAAGGTCCCCTTGGGCTTCCGATCTAACCATGTGTTGGGGCCTCTCTCGGGTGTGAGGTGACAATGGACAACCATGTCCCTTTTGCTGGTACCCTTTCTATACGTCACTAGTGGTTTTTCACCTACAGCTTGTTTGATGTCCTCATCAGCCAATAGCACATCCCAGTATTTTTGTAAAATAGCCCTCACCTCAGAATGCATGCGGTCATAGGTTCCGATAATACAGATCCTGTCCTGTTCCGTTTCCTTGCTTGTGTCTGTCTTGGGCATAAGGCGATACATCCTCCGGTTACAGATTGACCCGTTAAATGCCTTTCGCAGGACATCATCCAGGTAACCCCTGTCAAGAAAGCGATCCCTCAGATCCTGTGCCTGCTTTAAAAGTTCCCCTGTCCCGGAGCAATTTCGTGAAAGGCATAAATATTGCCCTCTCGGGAGAGCTACAGGATGTGAGCTTTCCCAATGAAGGAGCCCATTAGTGGAGGTGGGTTTCCTATAGACCGACGTCTCGATGCTACCATTACTGCCCTTCGAAATAAGAATGCCCAAAAATGGGAGTCTGACCGGGTCCCACTCACAGGTGAACCTCAGATTCAGATCGTTATGATTCAGGACCCCTACAAATTCTATAAACTCATATCCAGTGCCTGCCCACAAGATGAAAACATCATCTATATACCTCAGCCACATGGTTAGATGTTTTTGCCATGGGCTGAGGCCTTCCCCAAAGATGACCCTCTCCTCCCACCAGCCCAGAAACAAGTTGGCATACATGGGGGCATAGGGGCTCCCCATCGCTGTGCCCCTGAGCTGGTGGAGGATACGGCCATCGAAGAGGAAGTCATTGTGAAGCAGGCTAAACTTGATCAGCTCTAGGATGAATTAATTGTGGGGTCCAAGGTTCACATCACTAGTTGACAAGAAATGGCCCAATGCCCGTAGGCCCAGCTCATGCCGGATAGAGCTGTACAAGGTTTCTACATCAATGGACGCAAAAATGATGTTATCGTCCATTGTTTACGGTCATATATGATTAGTTCCCCAGCGCACTGCGGCTGATAAATCATTCATTCGAGGGGGGGGGGGGGGGGGGGGTATAAGAGTATGGTATTAAGGGGGAAATGAGTGGGGGAAAAAATGCACTCAAATACTGTGGAACCGCCATAAGTTTGAAAAATACCGTAATAACACATTTTTGGTCATACCGCCCAGCACTAATCAAAACTAAAATGGTACTGTTAAAAACTACAGATCGGGGTGCAAAAAATTATTCCGTATACAGGCCCGTATAAGGAGAAATACATTTTTTTTATAGGGGTCAGAATAGGACAACATTTTCCTCGCAGATGTGCATCCTGTGATGTCACGCATATATAATTAATTATGCAAATTAGCATGGCTGGTATTTTTTGGGGCAAGAAAGGTGGCAACCCCATTCCTATTGAAGACAATGAGCTGTATACATCATTCATACATCTATTGAGTCCTTCGGAAACAGCTATATTCTCCAAACTGGATAATAGATTAGAGTCCAGAATGGGGACTACTCCTTTACTTCTCCACACATAAATGAATTCTGAAGTCACTTGGGGCCTACAAGATGTACTGAGTACTTAGGGGGGGATTTATCAAAACCCGTGCAAAGGAAAAGTTGCCCAGTTGCCCATAGCAACTAATCAGATTGCTTCTTTCATTTTGCAGAGGCCTAAAAATAAAATAAGCAATCTGATTGGTTGCTATGGGCAACTGAGCAACTTTTCCTCTGGACAGGTTTTGATAAATCTCCCCCATAGGGTGCATTCACACTGCGGTTGGAGGGTACGGCTGCCAGATCCGGTCGGCTCATTTCTGGCCCGTATCCGGTTTTGTGACCGGACCTAAAACCACAGTAAACTACAGTTTTAGGTCCGGTCACAAAACCAGATACGGTTCAAAAATGTCATGTTTGACTCCGGTCAGCTCATTAAAGTCAATGAAGTTTGGCACCAGTACGGGAGCGCATGGTTTTCCCCTCCCCCAGCCGGATCCGGCAGCCGTACGCTCCAATCGCAGTGTGAATGCAGCCATAGTCCATCTCAGGAACTGTCCAGAGCAGGAGAGGTTTGCTATGGGGATTTTCTCCTGCTCTGAATAGTTCTTGACATGGACAGAGGTGTCAGCACTGGGGTCAGACTGGAAAGAACTATACACAACTTCCTCTGTAGTATACAGCACCTAAGTACTGGAAGGATTAAGATTTTTGCATAGAAGTAATTTACAAATTTGCATAACTTTCTGGAACCAGTTGATTTAAAAATAAATAAATAAATGTTTACCACTGGAGTACCCCTTTAACAAAAATTTCCTTGTGCTATTACTGTACCCTCAGTACTAGAAACACACCTATTGCTTATTCTGCTAGAAATCATAGTCCAGATGTGTTTTGGGCGCCATTATTAGTGTTGGGCATATATTCGCATTTTGAATTTTTACTGTGAATATCGCAAATTCGCGAATATATTCGCTATATATTCAAAATTGCGAATATTTGCTTTTTTTCCGCATATGCGCATATTCCTTCTTTTCACTTGTGGGTCAATTAGAATGATGCAAATACACTTGTCAGAGGTTATCAACAACATCCCTAGCAACCAATAGTAAAGTTGCCCCCCCCCTCACTGTTTTCTTCCTCGAATACGTGAATATGCGAATATAACGAATACGCGAAATTTGCGAATATAGGATGAATATTCGTCTATATGTTCGCAAAATATCGCAAATTCGAATATGGGCAATGCCGCTCATCACTAATCATTATACCCTAACATTAGACCCTGGACATACCAGAAGGCCCTTATGGTCCCTCGTGGACCAGCCCAGCCCTGTATAGTTGAGCCATAAATCATACATGGCATTATACATGTTGCAGCCTAGAGCTTTGTTCTGTTTTCCTTCAGGCTTTATGGCATGCTGCCAAACTTGATAATTCATAGGTTCCAATACATACCCCAGAGACATCGGTGCCAGGGAGTATGAAGATATCACTCATGTAGAGATAGGTCCACCTTGTGACATCTTATTTCCTCCATCCTGTCAGTCAACAGCAGATAAAAGAGGGGTTTAAAGGCTTTAGTTCACAAACATGCCATACAAATATTTACCCAGAATACAATGGTTCCCTCCCTAGTCACCTCGGATTCATTTAATGCAGTCTTATCTGCAAAGACGAATATTAGTCTTCTGAAGGAGCAAATAAATGGAGGTGCATTAAGGGCAATTGTCAGCATTCCATAGATAAGTGGGACTAAGAAGGCTATTTTGTGTAGTAAATCACAGATACATGGATTGTATCCATAAGACTCCAATTCAGGAACAATACTGTACATGCAGACTGCTTCTATTGGGGCTTTATCAAACAGAGCATAGTTATGACTGGGCCTCACCATCCGTGGTCGAAATTCATGACAAAATTTACAATTTTGCTCAGTTTACCTCTTGTTTTTCTTAAGAACATTAAAATAGGCACAAAAAAGCATTTAAAGCGTACCTGTCAGATCCCACAAAACAAAATATATATAATAATAATAATAATAATAATAATAATTTTATATGTTGCTCAGTACCACATCCTGATCATGAACATATAATTAATGTCTCTATCACCCATATTTCCCTACAAAATAGCATATTAATGCTGCTCACTGTCTCTTTCATCTTGTACCCTCTGTTTCCTGCACTATGATGACTCCTCCCCTTCCCTCACTCTGCTGACTCACTGCTCTGGGGAGGGGGCCTGGCAGCCCTGCTCTGTAACCCTTTCCTCTCTAGTTTTATGCTATACACACACACACAATGACTATTGGAGATTGCCTGTACTCTACCACCAAAGACAATATGGGGAATGTATAACTTACATATTCCAATGTCATTCATGTGTGTCATCCTTAGGCAGTCCTGTAATGCTGGGACTTGTAGTTTTGGAATAGTTGGAGGTGCAGTGTTTGGATAACTCTTTTTTACAGTAGTGTTGCCTTCAGCTGTGTGCCAATAGCTTTTGCAAAACTCCCATCCTTTGACTGTCTAGGCATGCTTGGATTTGTAGTTTTGCAACAGCTGGAGGCAGAAGTTTAGTAAAGCTCTGTGTTACAGCAGTGTTGCTGCAGGCTGTGTTCCTCCTGCAGCATTGTCCATTAGCCATCTTGTGTCCATGACACCTGGACACGCTCAAGCTGCTGTGGGACTCATCAGTGTCCCAGGAGGTATAGGGACCCCCTAGTGGTGGGATTATTGGAGGCAGTTTTCTTTAAAAAAAAAATTAGATTTTTTTTTAACCCCTTAAAGGGGTACTCCGCTGCTCAGCATTTGGAACAATCTGTTCTGAATGCTGGAGCCGGAAGCTTGTGATGTCATAGCCCCGCTCCCTCAATGCAAGTCTACGGGAGGGGGCGTGATGTGATGTTCCAAACGCTGAGCAGCGGAGTACCCCTTTAAGCCTTTTAATAGGCTCTGGATCATGTAGATTGGTGCTTGTCCATAGCAAGCATTGGACCCTCTAAATGGGCCCATAGTTATTGCCCCTACACGTGAAGATACACCTGAAGATTGAAGCCCTGTTGTATTCTTTTGACCTTGTTTGGTAACAGTCATTCTTCATTGAAACACAGTCCATATAATAGAAAATAGTACCGTATATATGCACTTAGGGTGTTTCGTGCGACTTAAAAGATGGGAGCTTACTCCATATTCAGACATGTAGGAAAATAACGCTGCACACAATTTGCATTTAAAGAACTTGTATTTAGTAGTATTAATCATCAGGTCATATATTAGATCGTCATACAACAAAGTAAATTCACCCAAGTGCTCACTGTACTGCGCGATTGTCCATTCGGTCTGGATCTTATTTCACCCCTTCCACGGGCATTCCAGAGTCCATGGGATTAACCTTCCTCTCGTGAAGGAGATACCGCAAATTACCAGCGACTACAGGGGGGCGGCGTGTGACGTCACGCTCCGCCCGTCAATGCAAGCCTATGGGAGGGGGCGTGATAGCTATCACGCCCCCTCCCGTAGGCTTGCATTGAGGGGCAGAGCGTGACATCACATGGGGGCGGGGGCGTGACGTCACATGCCACCCGCCCTGTAGTCGCCCGTAATCAGTCCCGGAGCGAACACGCTCTGAGGACTGATTACAAACGGGGTGCCGCGTGCATGATCCCTGGGGTCCCCAGCGGCGGGACTCCCGCGATCAGGCATCTTATCCCCTATCCTTTGGATAGGGGATAAGATGTCTAAGCACCGGAGTACCCCTTTAAGCTCAGGAGAATTATATGCGCTTTTCCGCTGGATTTAGGGGATTGAGTTTAGGTCCAGCACTCACGCAGACTTTGCCGGGGAGTTGTATTATAACTCAAAGTTTGGTATTATCAGGCTGTGGCCTGGTCTTGTCTTAGAAAGCTCCAAGAGAGCGAGGATTGGCTGGCAGCTCTCTTTTATGGGTAGGGGCTGGCCTTGAGCTCATTGGTCCATACCATCTGTCAATCACTTTACAAGGAATGAGGGTCTAAACATGTGACCACACACGTGACCTATGAAGGTCCTTTAACATACCCCAATAGAATTAACATTAGTCACATTACTTAAGGTCCTGCGACACTATATACACAATTAAATACACAATTCAATATACATACAAACATCACAAAATTGAAGAAGGAAGAGGTGACTAGTGGCTATGCCACCAGGAGGACCGTACTGGAACAAAGTAACTCTGGGTTTAGGGACCACCATACAAAGGTACGGTATACTATACGGTACCAGGACACCACAATATACTATTAAGTAATGTTGCTATGTGTTGTAACCAAGGAAGGTACCATTGATCACGTGACCTATAGGGTGACCTATGGGACCCCTCCAGAATCTCCCCCATATAAACCCTGGGAGGAGCTAGCTAGTCAGTTCTATGCATGCTGAGGAACAGTCAAGTCCAGAGAGAGAGTGTCTAGTGTCCTGAGGAGGCCTAAAGCCTACCGCACAGCCACAAATCCACAAGTCTACTGCCCCACAGGTGAACGTCAAAACATGGTAAGCTACAAACCGGGTGAAGTCTGTCATAGTCAGTCTCAGTCAAGTCAGTCCAAGTTAAGTCTGTCTATAGTCAGCGTGGTCCTGCATGTAATTCTCAAAGTCCACTATAAGTCCCAGCAAGCCCTGTGGTCTCTAAAGTCACTGGTCACCTCCTTGGGCCTAGCCAAGCTGTATAGACTGTTACATCTGTCTGACTCAGTAAAGCTGCCGTTGTTCCGTAACTGGGTATCGGAGTCATTATTTGCCCCCCGTGCCTAGACCAGGATCCAGCAATATACCTTCGGGTGGTGTAGAGGTAAAACCACGCCCCGGCGTCATGAACACAAGGGGTAAATGCCATCTGCCCCAAGGGTTATTCTATCTGCCCTCAGCACACCCTCACCACATCTATCCCATAACTATCTATCTATCCTATCTATCTATCTGTCTATCTATCTCTCTCCTGTCTGCCTTATCTACCTTCTCCTGCTTGGTTTTTGCCGCTTTGCTATGCAACCCTAGATCTCCTCCTTTCTCCCCTGCTCCCTCTTAATGGTTGTGTTCTTTCATCATGTCTCCTCCTCACCCAACCCTCACAGAGCAACAGCCATGTTTGTGTCCTCCTCAATTCCCTTAAAAGAGGTACTCTGCCGAAAAACATCTCATCCCCTATCTAAGGGACAGGGGATAAGATGTCTGACCACTGGGGACCCCCGCGATCTTCGTCCAGCAGTGGCATCCGGAACATGGAAGCCATCACGCCTCCTCTTATAGACATGAATGGAGGAGACGTGGCAGCTGTATTCGCCAGTCATCCGGCACAGAGTGGAGTTTGCTCCATGCACCAGATGTCTGGGGTACCACAGTTGAGATTGTGGGGGTCCCCAGTGGCAGGACCCCCACAATTAGACATCTTATCCCCTATCCTTTGGACCCCTTTAGAATACTCATGCCATTTTGTACCCCCCATATCTAATTATTGTTCTCTGCCTCTCCACAGAGTTATTTTCTCATTTTGAGTCTCTGTCAACATCCAGTACCCCCTTCAGAAGGCCTAGAACTCTTGGCTGTATGGGGCCTAAATATTTCTGATGGCAGCCTAGGTCATCAGATCTGAGGTCATAATGGGACCTGGGTCTATATTACACACATGTGAAATCAGCCTTAGTTGCACCAATATATTCAGGCAGGCTTGGAGACGTTGTTTCGTGAGCTTCAATGACGTGAGGTTTGGAAAAGGTTATGAGAAAAGATGGAGTATAGAATAAAAGCTACCCTTGTTGGGAAGAACAAATCCACATTGTGACGTGAATTATTTGGTAGGTCTTTGTATGACAATTAGGGATGAGCGATTCGAATCTGAAGAATCCGAATTTGTTACGAATTTCAGGAAAAGTTCGATTCACAACGAATGGGAATATCTCCGCAATTTAATGGCGCAAATCCCTTTATAAAACTCCATTTAGTGCGGTCCAGGCTCCAGGGCATCTAAAATGGCGGATCCACATGTGAGGACATGGGGCAAGGAATCCTGGGAAGGCGGGAACAAGGGTCGGCGGGATGACCTTGAATCACATGCAGCATGCAGCCTATCAGCAGCCAGTCACCCCTGTGATGTCACAGCCCTATATAATCGTCAGCCATATTGCGGCCAGTCACTTCAGCGTTCTATTACAGAGAGCGAGAGGGACAGAGAGCAGTGTGTGTTGCTTTTTTACAGCAGCAATTCACCTCAAGCCCAAATCCAGCCTAGAAGCACTGATAGGGAAGGGAGAGAGATTGAGAGAGAAAGTGCAATTTTGGGTGTAGTATAGAGATGAGCGAATCGAATCTGACAAATCCGAATTTATTAAGAATTTCATAAAAAATTCGATTTGCAACGAATGCAAATATCGCCACGATTCTATCGCGCAAATCGCTTCATTAACCCCTTAAGGACCCAGCCATTTTACACCTCAGGACCTGGCCATGTTTTGCAATTCTGACCACTGTCACTTTAAACATTAATAACTCTGGAATGCTTTTACTTATCATTCTGATTCCGAGATTGTTTTTTCGTGACATATTCTACTTTAACATAGTGGTAAAATTTTGTGGTAACTTGCATCCTTTCTTGGTGAAAAATCCCAAAATTTTATGAAAAATTTGAAAATTTTGCAGTTTTCTAACTTTGAAGCTCTCTGCTTGTAAGGAAAATGGATATTCCAAATAATTTTTTTTTTATTCACATATACAATATGTCTACTTTATGTTTGCATCATAAAATTTACGTGTTTTTACTTTTGGAAGTCACCAGAGGGCTTCAAAGTTCAGCAGCAATTTTCCAATTTTTCACAAAATTTCCAAACTCACAATTTTTCATGGACCAGTTCAGGTTTGAAGTGGATTTGAAGGGTCTTCATATTAGAAATACCCCACAAATGACCCCATTATAAAAACTGCACCCCCCCAAAGTATTCAAAATGACATTCAGTCCGTGTTTTAACCCTTTAGGTGTTTCACAGGAATAACAGCAAAGTGAAGGAGAAAATTCACAATCTCCATTTTTTACAATCGCATGTTCTTGTAGACCCAATTTTTGAATTTTTACAAGGGGAAAAAGGAGAAAATGTATACTTATATTTGTAGCCCAATTTCTCTCGAGTAAGCACATACCTCATATGTCTATGTAAAGTGTTCGGCGGGCGCAGTAGAGGGCTCAGAAGCGAAGGAGCGACAAGGGGATTTTGGAGAGTACGTTTTTTTGAAATGGTTTTTGGGAGGCATGTTGCATTTAGGAAGCCCCTATGGTGCCAGAACAGCAAAAATCCCCCACATGGCATACCATTTTGGAAACTAGACCCCTTGAGGTACGTAAAAAGGAATAAAGTGAGCCTTAATACCCCACAGGGGTTTCACGACTTTTGAATATGTAAAAAAATAAAAATAAAATTTCACTAAAATGTGTGTTTCCCCCCAAATTTCACATTTTTGCAAGGGTTAATAGCAGAAAATACCCCCCAAACATTGTAACCCCATC
This sequence comes from Hyla sarda, assembly GCF_029499605.1. Lineage (NCBI taxonomy): Eukaryota > Metazoa > Chordata > Amphibia > Anura > Hylidae > Hyla > Hyla sarda. The sequence goes on from NC_079200.1 coordinate 22,152,490, forward strand.
TCTTCTGAGTATGAAGGTACCCCATAAGTTGACCTGAGGTGTACTATGGGTGAACTACAATGCTCAGAAGAGAAGGAGTCATATTTGGCTTTTTGAGAGCAAATTTTGCTCGGGGGCATGTCGCATTTAGGAAGCCCCTATGGTGCCAGGACAGAAAAAAAAAAACACATGGCATACCATTTTGGAAACTAGACCCCTTGTGGAACGTAACAAGAAATAAAGTGAGCCTTAATACCCCACAGGGGTTTCACGACTTTTGCATACGTAAAAAAAAAAAAAAAAAAAAAAACACTAAAATGTGTGTTTCCCCCCCAAATTTCACATTTTTGCAAGGGTTAATAGCAGAAAATACCCCCCAAAATTTGTAACCACATCTCTTCTGAGTATGGAGGTACCCCATAAGTTGACCTGAAGTGCACTACGGGCGAACTACAATGCTCAGAAGAGAAGGAGTCATATTTGGCTTTTTGAGAGCAAATTTTGCTCGGGGGGCATGTCGCATTTAGGAAGCCCATATGGTGCCAGGACAGCAAAATAACCCCCACATGGCATACCATTTTGGAAACTAGACCCCTTGAGGAACGTAAGAAGGCGTAAAGTGAGCATTTACCCCCCACTGGTGTCTGTCATATCTTTGGAACAGTGGGCTGTACAACATTTTTAATTTGCACAGCCCACTCTTCCAAAGATCTGTCAGACACCTGTGGGGGGTAAATTCTCACTCCGTGAGGGGTGTAGTTTCCGAAATGGGGTCACATGTGGGGTTTTGTTTTTTTTGCGTTTGTCAAAACCGCTGTAACAATCAGCCACCCCTGTGCAAATCACCTCAAATGTACATGGTGCACTCTCCCTTCTGGGCCTTGTTGTGCGCCCCCAGAACACTTTATGCCCACATATGGGGTATCTCCGTACTCGGGAGAAATTGCGTTACAAATTTTGTGGGGCTTTTTTGCCCTTTACCTCTTGTCAAAATGAAAAGTATAGGGCAACACCAGCATGTTAGTGTAAAAAGTTTATTTTTTTACACTAACATGCTGGTGTAGACCCCAACTTCACCTTTTCATAAGGGGTGAAAGGAGAAAAAGACCCCCAAGATTTGTTAGTCAATTTCTCCCGAGTACGGCGATACCCCATATATGGCCCTAAACTGTTGCCTTGAAATACGACAGGGCTCCAAAGTGAGAGCGCCATGCGCATTTGAGGCCTGAATTAGGGATTTGCATAGGGGTGGACATAGGGGTATTCTACGCCAGTGATTCCCAAACAGGGTGCCTCCAGCTGTTGCAAAACTCCCAACATGCCTGGACAGTCAACAGCTGTCTGGCAATACTGGGAGTTGTTGTTTTGCAACAGCTGGAGGCTCCATTTTGGAAAGAGTGGCGTACCAGGCGTTTTTCATTTTTATTGGGGAGGGAGGGGGGCTGTGTAGGGGTATGTGTATATGTAGTGTTTTTTACTTTTTATTTTATTTTGTGGTAGTGTAGTGTAGTGTTTTTAGGGTACAGTCACACGGGCGGGGGGTTACAGCGAGTTTGATACTCACTGTAAGCCCCCTGCCCATGTGAATGTATCCTGTACATTCACTGGGGGGGGGGGGGGGGACCTCCAGCTGTTGCAAAACTACTACTCCCAGCATGCCTGAGAATGTTTGGGAGTTGTGGTTTTGCAACAGCTGGAGGCACACGGGTTGGGAAACACTGAGTTAGGAAACAATGTTTCCCAACCAGTGTGCCTTCAGCTGTTGCAAAACCACAACTCCCAAACATTCTCAGGCATGCTGGGAGTAGTAGTTCGGCAACATCTTTAGAGCCAGATGTTGCCGAACTACAACTCCCAGCATGCTTGGAGTTGTAGTTTTGCAACACCTGGAGGACTACAGTTTGCAGACCACTAATACAGTGGTTCCCAATTTGTGCCCTTCCAGATGTTGCAAAACTACAACTCCCAGTATGCCAAAACTGTCCAGGCATGCTGGGAGTTGTAGTTCTGCAACATCTGAAGGGCCAGATGTTACAGAACTACAACTCCCAGCATGCCTGGACAGTAAGGGCATGCTGAGGATGTGTAGTTTTGCAACATCTGGAAGGGCACAGTGGTCTCCAAACTGTGGACCTCCAGATGTTGCAAAACTGCAACTCCCAGCATGCCCAGACGCCAAGGGCTGTCTGGGCATGCTGGGAGTTGTAGTTTACAGGGTCCTATTACAGCAATGCATGTCGCTTTACGGCGACGTGCATTGCTGTAAAGGGCCCGACCGCGGCTGAAGATCTACTCACCTGTCGCCGCCGCCGCCATCTTCATCGTCTGGATCCGGGTCTTCAGGGACGAGGTAAGTACCGGGGCCGGTCCCCAGCACTCCCCCGTCCCCCGCAGCGTCCTCCGGTCTTCCTCCCGTCCTCTCCGGACTTTCAGGGGCCGGGCAGGACGGGAGGAAGTAACCGCGCTCCCCCCTGCGATTGGTCGGTTAACTAACCGACAGATCGCAGGGTATAGGAGGAGGTGGCCGGCTTGCCACCTCGCTCCTATTCTTTAGCATGGTCCTGGCTGTCTGTGACAGCCGGGATCATGCGAAATTACCGGGTGGTCGGGTCCCAGAGACCCGATCAGCCCGGTATCGCCGTAGATCGCAAGGGCGATTTCCCTTGCGATTTGCGGCGATCGCCGACATGGGGGGCCTACATGGCCCCCCTCGGCGTTTGCCCTGGATGCCTGCTGAAGGATTTCAGCAGGCATCCGGTTCCGATCTCTGCCCGGCGAGCGGCAGAGACCGGAAAACGCCATGACGTATGCATACGTCATGGGTCCTTAAGACCCAGGGTGTGATGACGTATGCATACGTCATGGGTCCTGAAGAGGTTAAAGGGGTATTCCAGGAAAAAACTTTTTTTTTATATATCAACTGGCTCCAGAAAGTTAAACAGATTTGTAAATGACTTCTATTAAAAAATCTTAATCCTTTCAGTGCTTATGAGCTTCTGAAGATGAGTTGTTCTTTTCTGTCTAAGTGCTCTCTGATGACACGTGTCTCGGGAACCACCCAATTTAGAAGAAAATCCCCATAGCAAACCTCTTCTAAACTGGGGGGTTCCTGAGACAAGTGTCATCAGAGAGCACTTAGACAGAAAATAACAACTCAACTTCAGAAGCTCATAAGTACTGAAAGGATTAAGATTTTTTTAATAGAAGTAATTTACAAATCTGTTTAACTTTCTGGAGCCAGTTGATATATATATAAAAAAAAAGTTTTTTCCTGGATAAACCCTTTAAACTCCATTTAGTGCGGTCAAGGCTCCAGGGCATTTAAAATGGAGGATCCACATGTGAGGACGTGGGGCAAGGAATCCTGGGAAGGTGGGAACAAGGGAAGGCAGGATGACCCGGAATCACATGCAGGATGCAGCATTTCAGCAGCCAGTAACCCATGTGATGTCCCAGCCCTATATTATTGGCAGCCATATTGCGGCCAGTCACTTCATCCTCAAACTGCAGAGAGATATATAGGGACAGACAGTGCTGTGTGTTACACAGAAAAGCTTTTTCCAGCAGTGATTCACCTCCTAGTCACTGTCTACAGCGTTCTATTATAGAGAGGATCAGAGAGCAGTGTGTTGCACAGAAGAACAGCAGCGATTCAGCTCAAGCAAAAATCCTGCCTAGAAGCACTAATAAGGAAGGGAGTGAGATTGAGAAAGTGCAATTTTGGCTGTAGTACACATCGTCTGTGCGTGGCAGCACTGCTGTCTACTGCTGGTGTGGTGCACAAAAACTTTTTTAAGCATACTGTAGCTCATTTTTCTGCCCTCATAAGTGTATACCACATACATACATCTAAGTGTTGTACCATTTTGTTCCTGATAAAGTCTTAAGGGCCAAGATACTGTAAAAGGACAGCCAAAAGTACACACCTGCTGCTGTTTTAGACAAATACTTTTTTAAGAGTAGTGAAGCGTATTGTACTCCCCTCATACACGCACTAAGTATGTCAGGCAGAGAAGTGCCAGGACATGTACAGAGGAGTGGTAGAGGCGTAAATTCATCAAGAGCAGGCAGAGGTCGCAGTAGACTAGGGGCGAGTGTCAGTAGGAGGCCTGATCTTCCCGTATCACCTAGTGGTTGTTTCTCGACCAGCAACCCCTCTGCCGTCATCGATTGGTTAACATGGTCATCCACTTAATCACAAGTGACATCTAATACCCCCAGTCAACAGTCGGTGGGTTCCTCAGACACAACCCTCAGTTGGCATGGCCTAGGAGCAGTTCCTATCCTCCCATTGCTGTTCCCTCCTCTACAGAAGTATCTTATGTTGTGGGTTCAGCTCCACTATTTACTGAGGACGATTTGATAGAGGACAGTCAGCAACAACTGCCCAGTCACGGAGTGGAGGAGACATGCGCCGCTTCCTCCACTAGGGGGGAAGTAGTGATGAGGAGAGTGGCGTGGAAGGTGGTGTTGCCAGCGTTCAGGGTCCTGAAGCAGACTCTGTTGAGGAACCTGAGGAGGACATCAGTGACGTGCTGACACTTGTTGATGATGATTAAGCCGGGTGCAGAAGAGGCTTCATTATCATCAGAAGAGGGTTGCAGTTTGCAAGTAAGGCAGCAGCTAAGCCAGCAAGGCGGTAGCATGGTTGGCAGTCAGCATGGTGGCAGAAGTGGAAATGCTGCTTTGCGGCAGCCTACCTTCCTGGGAGGTAGTGGATCAGGGGTTCCTGGAGACGGTGGCAGTAGCATTCAATTTGTGCGGACTGTTGGTGGGAAAATCAGCTACTCGGAGGTGTGGCAGTTTTTCATCAAGCATCCGGAGGAGGTTAACATAGCCACATGCAAGATGTGTCGTAGAAGGTGAAGCGTGGCCAGGGTCCCAATGTTGGCACCACGGGCCTACGTCAACATATGATGCGCCACCATAAAGCAGCCTTGGAGAACCGTGGCTCCAATGTGGTAGTCCAGCCTGCTGCATCACCCAGTGGCACGCAGCTCCCTCTTTCAGCCAGCCAAGGTTCCACCACCTCAGCCTAACAGGTGCTGTGTGTCATACCCTCCTTCTGTCGTTCCAGATGCTCCTGCTCCTCCTACTTTCATTCAGTCATTCATAAAGAAATCGGAGCATGGCTTACTCCACGAAGACTGGAAATGGGAACCATGGTGACTGACAATGGGAAGAACATCTTGTCTTTGCTGCGACAAGGAATGCTGAGCCATGCGCCCTGCATGGCACACGTGTTTAATTTGGCTGTTGTTTCCTTATGTGCTCCAGCCGCACACGCTGGCCGTGAGCACACGGTCCCGTTACCTGCTGCTGCTGGCGAGGCTGGGACTCACATCACAGGACGTGCCCGCGTGCGAACCCCAGTCCGTCACTCATCTGGTGCTTCTCCTTCCCCCGCCTCTGCCTCACTGCGCCGGAGCTTTAAGATTTAAAGGGCTCATTAGTGTAATTTACCTGTTGATCATTGATAAATTCCTCCATCATCCTCACTTCCCTGCCAGATCTTTGTTGCCTTGCGCTTGAGAGAAAACATTCCTGTTATTGCCTTGCCATGTATCTGATCCTTTGCTCTGTGACCTGACTCCTCTGCCGCCTGCCTACTGACCTCCTGCTACTTCCTGACTATGCTACTGTGCCTCCTGCCCTGACCTTCTGCTATCCTGACTATGAGCTGTCTTAACCCTCCTGTGCCTCGCATCTCCTCAGCCGCCTGTGTGGTAGAGCTGTGCCAGGAGTAGCGACCTGGGTGCCGCCTGCTGCAGCAAGTCCATCCCGCTTTGCCGCTGGCTCTGGTGGAAACCAGTGACACCTTAGACTCCACTCCCTGGTATGGTCCGAGTCATCTGCCACACAGGTCCAGCAGATCCACATCCACTGGTGTTCCTGTCTTCTGAAACATTATTGTTACAGTTGTCAAGCGGTTCCCGTAGTGTTCCTCCCATTTGCAAGACATCCTGGGAAGGAAACTTTGCATGCACTACAGCCACTCATACACCGCAAAGCACACCCTCCTTGAGCTGCAGCGTCAGAACGGTATCCCCAACATAGTCTGATTTGCGACGTTGCCACACGTTGGAATTCCATCCTCCATTTGTTGGACCGACTATACGAACAGAGAAAATCCATCACCGATTTCTTGATGATCCAGGCGGATAGGGGTACTCCCCTGTGTAACTTCAATGTCAACCAGTGGCAGCTCATACATGACAACTGTCGTTTGCTCAGGCCCTTAGAGAAAGCTGGGCAAGTATAGTTCAGAAAAATCCAGCTCGCTCCACCAATGCGCCCCCGACACGGATCCGCACCCAGCCCGGTGCACAAGGATTCAAATAAGAAGAGGAGATGATCCAGCGTGGGTCAATAGAAATCCAGACTTTATTAGAACTCACAGTAAAAGCAGTAAAAGCAACCAGCAGATCAGACGCGTTTCAGGCGCATGCGCCCTTCGTCAGTGATGTCATCCATCTGCACAGGTGTCAGTTAAATACCGACCAGGTAGTGGGTGGAGAATTAACCACCAATTAGACTACACTTGGACCGCTGACAACGGTGTAGAGGAGGATACTAATACAAAACATAGACAAAATGTTAGTAAAAGTACAAGAAGCTAAAAACAATACACTAATATGCAATTTTGCACAAATGGCTTGTACAACACTGGAGAATAACATGGTGATATGAAAAATCATATAAAATATACACCAGTTATAATTCGCTGTGAAAGTGGAACAAACGTGTGTGTGTGACTGCGGCGCTAGTAATGGAACAGCAATTCTCTCTTTAAATTCAAACCCTTCGGTGCACTAGTGCCCAAGGTGAATTGCCAGAATGCCTCACGTTCCAACAATTTTCGCCGCACACAACCACCACGAGGTCCTATGTGAACACGTTCAATAGCATAAATTTGAAAATAGTTAATGTGACCACCATGTACAGTTTTAAAATGTAAAGATGCTGCCGAACGGTTTCTTACGGCATTGCTAGTTATGTCATTGAGATGTTCCAGCGCTCTGACCCTAAGTTTCCTGGAAGTGGAGCCTACGTATTTAAGTTGGCACTGCGAACACTCAATGACATAAACTACATTATGGTGGTTACAATTAATATAATCTTTTATCTGATAATTTTTGGTTTGCTCTGCATTGGAAAATTGTGTGCATAATTTGGCATAATTACAAGTTCTGCAAATCCTACCGCCACATTTAAAAAATCCTCTATTACTCAACCAGTTATTTCTATTAACTGTGTTGGACAATACCAAGCTAGGTGAAAGAATATCTCCCAGGGTTTTTGCCTTTTTTGGGACTATGTGACAACCTTTGGATAATATTTTTGCTACAGTTTCATCCTGTCTTAGGAAATGGAGATGTCTATTGATAATATTCTTGACCTGTGTAAATTGAGGAGAATAAGTGAGTGCTATGACCGGTTTGTTCTGAAAATTAGAGCGACTGTGTTGTGAACAGTTAATAGATGGAGAAATTAGACGAGAACGGTCCTTTTTAGCAACAATAGTTTTAGCTCTGGATAAAGTACGTTTAGTGTAGCCTCTGTTCGCGAGCCTGCGTGAAGCCTCACTGATTTGAGACTCGCAAGTAGAGGGACCACTACAATTTCTTTTTATCCGTGTGAATTCTCCTACTGGAATAGCCCTGATGGTATGTGGCGGATGATTACTGTCAGCTCTAAGAATAGTGTTACCTGCAGTGGGTTTGCGGAACGTTGAAACAGAAATAATATGATCTGGTACTGAGCTGAATTCAAGGTCAAGGAAGGAAATGCTGGATGGGTGTGAATGGTGAGTGAATTTAAGATTGTAGGAATTGTTATTAATGTATTCCAGGAACAGTGGTATGGCAGACATATCACCCTTCCAAATCAGGAGGAGATCATCTATGAATCTGCCATACCACTGCACGTGGGAAATAAATGGATTGGATGTAGAAAAGAGATACTTGGATTCCCAATATGACATAGTCAGATTGGCTAAAGAAGGTGAATGTCTAGCGCCCATGGAAACACCACTAGTTTGAATGAAGAACATGCGGTCAAAAGAAAAAAAGTTATGTGTCATGAGATACCATGTGCTCATTTTAATGAATTCTTTTAAATCAGAGGTATAGTCACTGTGGTTGTCCAAATGGTACATCAGTGCTTCCATGGCGACATGCCAGGGAATACTGGTGTACAATGAGACAACATCACAAGTTAACCAACTATGTTCTGGCCTCCATGTTAGATGTTCGAAAGCTCTAAGGACATCTCTAGAATCTTTAAGATAACCAGGGACCCTTTGGACCATGGGCTGAAGCATTTGATCAGTCCATATGGATAGTTTTTCTGAAAGGGAACCACAGGAAGATACAATCGGTCTCATAGGGGGGGGTGAGATTAGTTTATGGGTTTTGGGTAGGCCGTACATGATCGGGATAATGGGTTCATCCACCAGCATGTATTCCCTGTCCCTGTTTGTAATGACACCCAAACTAACCCCTTCACTCAGTAGTTTATCCAACTCATTTTTAAACTTGGCGGTAGGATTAAAATCCAATTTTTTGTACACATTTGAATCCGAAAGTAGATAATTAATTTGTTGCATATAAATCGCCTTATCCATCACAGTGACTGTGCCGCCCTTATCAGACATTTTAATGACTATATCATCTGCAATACTAAGTTCATTGAGAGCGGCATTTTCACTGTGCGAAAGGTTACGATGTTTGTTGGGCAGTCCTGATCGACTGTTACCCAATGCAATTAAATCCACCTCCACTGCATTTTGGAATAAATCCATACCATTAGTTCTAGATTGAAGAGGATAAAAGTAAGGGTTAGCATTTCTATGAGCAGGGTTGCTATTGGTAACTGCATCTGGTTGTTCTGCAGCTAAATCTTGTAATGTGCATAAGGCCACCTGCTCCGAGAAATGTAGTCCACAAAATTCGTTAACATAATTATTACGAGAAATAGGTACATTGTAATCCATAACAACATCTGCGAAAAAATGTTTTTTGATTGTCAAATTTCGTACAAACTTGTTAATTTCACATAACATTTTAAAGATTTGCAGATCGTTAGATGGGGAGAAATTCATTCCCCTGCTAAGGACACTGATTTGGTCAGGAGTGAGTGTTCTATTAGATAAATTTAACACTGTTAATTTCTCATCACTTAGCTCCTCAATCTGGGAGTGGCCACGTCTGTTGTGTTTTCTTCCCCCCCTCCGGGAGGGTTTCCTTTGCGCTTGGAGTTTTTTGAAAGATGACGCTGTTGAACAGCTGAAGACTGTGAAGTGTCCGATTCTGTGCTATCTCCATTGGCTTCCGTTTCATACTCAGATGAACTGAACGTAACTTTTGGTTTGCGGTTGCGATTTCTTCTTCTATAATTTTTATTTTTATTTTTGAGAATAGATTTGGGTTCACTTGATTCCCATTTGCCCCACGCATAGACTTGATTGGTTTCATAGTCCCGCATGTCCCGCTGTAACTTGATTTTTTTGGTTTCCATGATGTGGGTTTCCATTTTATTAATGCGCTCATTTATTTTATCCAAGAAATCTTTATATTCAGGTAAATCCTTATACAGTTCAGCTTCACTCTTAAATTTGTCAATGTCCTCTGTGAGGGTCTCTAATCTGAGAGACTCGAATTTAGTAATAGTCCTCATAATACTTTTGGAACAAATAGTAAGAGCCTCGTTCCACTCATTCAGCATTTCGTCACAATAGACAATGTTAGGAATTTTCCGGATCCGTAGACCTCTCGGAATAATTTCTTTAGTTAAATAATTCGTGAGAGTGGTGTGATCCCACCATAACTTCATTTCCTGGAATTGCAGGCGTTCAAGATTATGCATACATACTTTAAGGTTCACCAGATTAGGTTCCTGGGATCCTGTAGCAGCAAATAAATTAGCTGCTTTGGCAGAACCGTTCAAGTTAGCCATGACTGCAAAACGCAATAGTGAACTGGGTTGCACACAGTACCTTGCTTATGATCCTGTGAAGTTTTCTGGAAGGTGGTGAGCACGGAATGGCTGTAGAACTTGGCAAGTATAGTTCAGAAAAATCCAGCTCGCTCCACCAATGCGCCCCCGACACGGATCCGCACCCAGCCCGGTGCACAAGGATTCAAATAAGAAGAGGAGATGATCCAGCGTGGGTCAATAGAAATCCAGACTTTATTAGAACTCACAGTAAAAGCAGTAAAAGCAACCAGCAGATCAGACGCGTTTCAGGCGCATGCGCCCTTCGTCAGTGATGTCATCCATCTGCACAGGTGTCAGTTAAATACCGACCAGGTAGTGGGTGGAGAATTAACCACCAATTAGACTACACTTGGACCGCTGACAACGGTGTAGAGGAGGATACTAATACAAAACATAGACAAAATGTTAGTAAAAGTACAAGAAGCTAAAAACAATACACTAATATGCAATTTTGCACAAATGGCTTGTACAACACTGGAGAATAACATGGTGATATGAAAAATCATATAAAGCTACATTATTGTTCAGTCACCAGGATTACGGGATGAACGACATTATTCCACTGCTTGATTTTCTACAAAACTAGTTTGAAACGATGGCTGTTAAGGGCACTGGAGATGTGGCGCCTACATCCCACAGCCACATGAGCCCTGTGGGGGCTGAATTGGAGGAGGGAGAGGAGCACAGTGAAGCACAGTTTAGGTATTGCAAAATGGGCAGTTTTTGTAGTCATCTGACATGAGAGGAGGAGCAGGAGCAGCCAGAGAAGCTTGAGGGTTATGAGGAAGGTGAGACAGAGGAACAAGACACACCGTGGCAGTATGTAGTGGAGATGAAGGCAGGGAGTCCCTTCGGGTCACTTGCACAAATGGCACGATGCATGCTCAGTTGCTTGCGTACTGACTGCCGAATTGTCACCATTCATCAGCGGGATGACTTCTGGCTTTCCACCTTATTGGACCCTCGCTTCCGGCACAAAATGGGGGCCTTTTTTACACCCATTGAGAGGGAGGACAAACTGACCCACTACAGAGACATCCTACATAGTGAGTTGGCTGATATTGGCGCCATCGCCCATCCTCTCGCAGGTCTGACTCGGGGGGTCCTCTGCGCTTACCTTCCACTGCCATGTCTGCTGGGGAGGGGTGGGGTGGCAGAAGCAGTACCAGCTCCATCAGCAGCAGCCTGAGTCTACAGTCGCTGATGAGTACCTTTCTTCACCCACATAGTGAAGCAACAGGTAGACCTGGAGCAGGACCTGAACCAGCAGGTGGTGGCATACTTAGATCTGCTGGACTTCTGGGCAGCCAAACTTGATTTGTGGCTGGAACTAGCAGAGTTTCCCCTGGAAAAGCTGTCCTGCCCGGCCAGTAGTGTAACATCACAGTGGGTGTTTAGTGCAGCGAGGTCCATAGTCACCCCAAGGAGAACTTGTCTGTCCATGAAAAATGTGGAGAGACTGACCTTTGTGAAGATGAATCAGGCATGGATCAGCCAGGATTTCCAGCCACCAATGCATGATGCATCATCGTAGATTGACCATGGTGCCACACCAACACTTCACAAATATGGACAGTGCCAAACAGATTTAAGGCGCTGCTCCCCAGTTACAAACATTCCTCCTCATCATACATTTTTTCACCCACCTTGGTCACTAGGTACTGGTATTGCCACCCACCGCACCACTCTGTCACCGGGTCACTTTCAGGACTTTTGATGCTGCTACTGCCACCTCCAGGCTGTGTCATTCTGCCACCATATGTTCTCCTCATGCTGCCACCAGCTCCAGGATGTGCCATTCAGCCACTATATAGTCTCCTCATGCTGCCACCTCCTCCAGGCTGTGCCATTCAGCCACTACTTGTTCTCCTCATGCTGCCGCCAACTCTAGGCTGTGCCATTCAGCCACTATATGGTCTCCTCATGCTTCACCACCTCCACGCTGAGTCAGTCAGCCACTATATGTTCTACTCATGCTTCCACCACCTCCAGGCTGTGTCATTCAGCCACTATATGGTGTCCTCATGCTTCTGCAACCTCCAGGCTGTGTCATTCAGCCACTATATGGTCTCCTCATGCTGCCGCCACCTCCAGGCTCTGTCATTGTGCTGCTCTGGGACAGTGATTCTAATAGTGATGCCTCTAATCTGCATGTCATACTGAATAACAGTAATATTTCACTAACCACGCACACACCCTATGCTTTTTAGAGCAAGGCAAAGTGTTCTACACCCCTATTGAGGCTCTCTGCAGGCCATAAATAGCCATGTTTAATACAGATTTGCCGCAAATAAATTTGTACCGAACCAAATGTTTTCAGATAATTTGGCGAATCAGCCGGCGAATCAGCATTTTCAAAAATTCCCTCATCTCTAATGACAATCTTCCTTTGTAAAGCTGCCTTGGTTTGTGTTTTGATGGTCTGACTAACTCGCTTGTTTTGCTTTGAAAAGTACTTGAATAAAATGGCTTTTCAGGCCTGAGAGCACTCAAACTCCATTTACTCAAGTAGCTCAATAAAACTGCATGGGGTGTTAGATGGACAAAGATGAAACAAAATGATGCAAAGTCATAAGAATGCCATCTCCTGCTGTTCCTTAATACTTTTGGCTCATTCCAAAAATGCCTTACAGGTTACAGCAGTCACTTCTGTTGGTTTATAGCCTAGCATGGTATGGCATGGTAGGCAGGTCAGTAGAATCTTTAATGACTGTGTCATAGATTGGTTAATAACCTGTCATTTTTTATGATGCAAAATTATAAAAATGTGTTTTGTATCCTTAGTTAAGGCGTTTTTCTTGCCTACCCAACACGTCTGGAAGGGGACCATAGCGGAGTGCAGGGGGACCCGGTAATAGAGCAGCGGACGTAAGGGGGGTCTGGGGTTGCTGGCCCTTTAAAAAGTGACTGTGTTATGGGGTGATTCATGGGGCATAGGGGTCAGGAGTTGAAAGGTAGGAGTTTGGTAGGGGCTGTATAGGGGTCCAGAGGGGAGAAGCCCACTCCGGCGAGAGAAGAACCTAGCGTGAGGTCCTGCCCGTCCTCCCTAATTTCTTGTCCCAGGATTGTGGTGTGACGTTGGGAGATGTGACAGGTCAAAGGGGTCCTTGGGGGTAGTAATTGCTGGGAATTGCTAAATTTGGTGAGATATTAGAGGAATGGTGTTGACAGCTTTTGGGGACACAGCTGGAATGGGCCTCCTAGTGGTGTGTCGGGGCCCCAGAAGTTGGTGGGAGCAGGCATTAACGCTTGTGGGTGCCCCTGGGTCAGGTGAATGCGGCCAGGGGTAAAATTATTAGTGCATAGGTTGGTGAGGAAAATTTAGATGGATTTAGTCCTTTAGGGACCCCTTTGTTGCATGGGTTTTATGATTCAAGGAAATGTTTGTATAAGTGTTTGTTTATTATAATACTGTTATGTAATATTTAATTATTTTGTTAATAAACTGGCCTGACCGGCCCATTTTCACCATAGATTGTGTCATGTCTTTTATGGGGAAAAAGGTGGGTGGGGAAATGGGGTGGAGTGTTGGTGGGGTATTTAGTTGGGGAAGGGTGCGAGTCTGACGTCCCTCCAGTCATGTCATTATTCCTGGGCAAAGCAGGTCATAGAAGGTTGTGATGCTGGTACCTCCTAAATCCAGGGCCGGCGTTAGGGTGGGGCAACCTGGGCTGTTGACCAGGGCCCCCATCCAAAAGCGGGCCCCCTGAACATACCTACATCCCGATTTACATTACTGTATTTTGCCACGATTTGCACAGAATCGCTGTGAAATGAGACCCAGTGCCGTAGAATTAGATTATGCTGGTTCTCATCACTGGAGATAGGCCCTACAGAGACACATTGGTAACCTCTTCTTACAAGGAGCAGCTATATACAGCTGAAGGCATCCAGGAGAAATCTTACTGTTTGGCTTTTGAGGCGATGATTTTAAAATAAATCATATTTTGGCAAATGAGTATCATGCACAGTGCTGCGTCATAGTCATATGTGAAAAAGAACTCTAGAGGTACATTTTAACACTCTGAAATGCAACGATAACTTGTGGCTCTGCTGCGCTTTAACTTCTTTGGGATTAAAAGACTCAGCATTACCCACTTGGCTTCTGTGAGAATTAAAGGGGTACTCCTCTGCTCAGCATTTGGAACAAACTGTTCCGAACGCCGAAGCTGGGAGCTCGTGATGTCATAGCCCCACCCCCTCATGACACCACGCCCGCCCCCTCAATGCAAGTGTCACGCCCCATCCCATAGACTTGCATTGAGGGGGTGGGGCTATGACATCACAAGTTCCCGGCGCCAGCTCCAGCGTTCAAAACTGTTTGCTCCAAGCAGCAGAGTACCCCTTTAAGTGTACTACCAAGTTAGTGCCAGCTGGCTGACTCTTACGGGTGTTCTCTGCTATAGAGGTTTCCTGGCTGTATTGCATTGTGGAAATGTATTATTTAGTTTTCTTTTTGCAAACCCAGAGGTTTTGTAGTCATCATGGGGGTTTGGGGTGGAGGGAGAAGATGGGAAAAGAAAATAACTCCTGAGGGAGTATTAAAGGGCCCCCTAGTGACGTCACGCCCGCCCCCTCCCATAGACTTCCGTTGAGGGGGCGGGCGGGACATCACGAGGGGGCGGGCGTGACGTCACGAGGGGGTGGCCTCGAACACGGAAGCCTGCACACAGCATTCGGAGTAATAAACTTCCGGACGCTGCGAGGGGAGCTCCGGAAGGCAGGGCAGTGGAGAACCCCTTTAATGGGGTATTACGCTGTTCTGAACGCTGGAGTCGGCTGTCAGGACCCCTCCCATAGACTTGCATTGAGGGGGCGGGGCATGATGGCATTAGGGGGCGTGGCTATGTCACGAGCTGCCGGCTCCAGCGTTTGCAACAGTTGGAGCATTTTGGCATTTTCATTTTTTCCTCCTCATCTTCTGAGAGTCATAACTCTTATATTTCCACCCACAGACCCATATGAGGCTTGTTTTTTTTTTTTTTGCGCGACCAATTGTACTTTGTAATGACATCACTCATTTTACCCTAAAATGTACAGCGAACCCAAATAATTATTATTTTGTGGGGAAATAAATAAAAAAAAATACCACAACTTTGCAGCTTTTGGGGGGTATAATTTTTAAGCAGTACACTAGTACACTTTACATTAGTGTTGAGCGTGAATATTCGTATTTCGAAATTTTATCGCGAATATTGCAAATTTGTGAATTTTGCGAATATATTCGCTATATATTCGAAATTGCGAATATTTGCTTTTTTTCCGCATATGCGCATATTCCTTCTTTTCACTTGTGGGACAATTAGAATGATGCAAATACACTTGTCAGAGGTTATCAACAACATCCCAGCAACCAATAGTAAAGTTGCCCACCCCCCTCACTGTTTTCTTCCTCGAATACGCAAATATGCAAATATAACGAACACACAAAATTCGCTAATATAGGACGAATAGTCGTCTATATATTCACAAAGTATCGCAAATTCGAATATGGCCAATGCCGCTCATCACTACTTTACGTTAAAAAGTCCATATTTTCTTTATTCTGTAGGTCAATATGATTAAAATGATACCCATGGTTACAGGCTTTACTATTATTGTACTGGAAAAAAACTTTTTAAACAAAATCAGTCTGTAAAATTGCCCTAATCTGACCCCTTTTATCTGTAGTTTTTATTGCTTTAGCATTTGCGTATATGTGACTTTTTGATCACTTTTTATTTTATTTTCTGAAATAAATGATGTGACCAAAAAGCAGCAATTTGAGGTTGTTTGTTTCTTTTTACGTACACACCGTTCACTGTACGGGATCATTAACATTATATATTATTTTAATCGGGCACCAAAAGCCAGAAGAAGACGAGGATCGGAGGACAGGACTACGATATTGGCGGCACCAGGGGTGCGGTGAAAGGTTATTATTTTTATTTTGGCAGCCCGGACATAGTGGATACATTTTTTTTTTTACTGAAGTTCTCCTTCAGGGTACATTTACACGATCCTAACTAGCAGCCAGTTTCCTACCTGTGCGTGTTTCGCTACCGTTCATTTTAACGGGTCTGCAAACCTGCCACTATTGCGGACTGTCTATGTTCCCAAACAAGTGCATGGTAGCGTAACTCGCAGTGGAAACCTACTGCTAGATATGAACGTGTGGACGTTCTCTTAAAGGGTTACTCCGGTGGAAAAGCAATTTTTTTCTTTATTAAATCAACTAGTGCCAGAAAGTTAAACATATTTGTAAATGACTTCTATTAAAAAATCCTAATCCTTCCTGTATTTATTAGCTGCTGAATACTACAGAGGAAATTCTTTTCATTTTGGAATGCTCTCTGATGACATCACAAACACACTGCTCTCTGCTGACCTTATTATAATAATAATTCTTGATTTTTTGTTGTCCTTAGTGGGATTTGAACCCAAGGCCCCAGCACTGCAAGCCACCATGCTGCCCTTAGCATACATCTGCTATGCACGGTTGCTAAAATGGACAGAGATGTCAGCAGAGAGCACTGTGGTCGTGATGTCATCAGTGTTCCAAAAAGAAAGGAATTTTCTCTGTAGCATTCAGCAGCTAATAAGTACTGGAAGGATTAAGATTTTTTAATAGAAGTAATTTACAAATAGGTTTAACTTTCTGGCACCAGTTGATTTAAAAAAGAAAAGAAAAATGTTTTTTTTCCGCCGGAGTACCCCTTTAACCTCTTAAGGACCCATGACGTATGCATACGTCATGAGTCCCGGTCCTGCGATATAACGCGGGGTCACACGGTGACCCCGCATCATATCGCGGCGGGTCCGGCGTCATAGTGAAGCCGGGACCCGCCTCTAATAGCGCGCGGCACTGATCGCTGTGCCGCGCGCTATTAACCCTTTAGCCGCGCGCTCAAAGCTGAGCCGCGCGGCTAAAAACGAAAGTAAAAGTGCCCGGCTAGCTCAGGGAGCTGTTCGGGATCACCGCGGTATAATCGCGGCATCCCGAACAGCTGTAGCACAGGAGGAGGTCTTCTTACCTTCTCCTGCGCTGTCCGATCGCCGAATGAATGCTTCAAGCCTGAGATCCAGGCTTGAGCATTCAATCGCCGAAAACCCTGATTGATCCATTCCTACGGAGATGGATCAATCAGTGTAAAAGATCAGTTAATGCAATGTTATAGCCCCCCCTATAGGAGCTATAATATTGCATTAAAAAAGTGTAAAAAAAATCATTAACCCTTTCAATTATCCCTTCCCCTAATAAAAGTTTGAATCACCCGGCATTTCCAAAAATAAAAAAAACATTATGTAAATAATAATAAAAATAAACATATGTGGTATCGCCGCGTGCGGAAATGTCCAAATTATAAAAATATACTGCTTTTTAAACCGCTCATTCAATGGCGTACGCGCAAAAAAATTCCAAAGTCCAAAATAGCGCATTTTTGATCACTTTTTATACCACAAAAAAGTGAATAAAAAGTGATCAAAAAGTCTGATCAGAACAAAAATCATACCGCTAAAAACTTCAGATGACGGCGCAATAAATGAGTCCTCAAAGTGCCCTGAACACAGAAAAATAAAAAAGTTATAGGGGTCAAAATATTACCATTTTAAACGTATAAATTTTCCTGCATGTATTCATGATTTTTTTCGGAAGTGATACAAATTCAAACCTATATAAGTAGGGGATCATTTTAACCGTATGGACCTACAGAATAAAGATAAGGTATCATTTTTGACAGATTTTTTTCCCGTTTCACCGTAGATTTTTGGGTAAAATGACTAATGTCATTACAAAGTAGAATTAGTGACGCAAAAATTAAGCCATTATATATAATTTTAGGTGAAAATGATTTTTTAAAGTTAAGGAGGAAAAATTGAAAATGAAAAAACGGAAAAAGCCCGGGTCCTTAAGGGGTTAAACACGGAAAATATTTCCTATAGGTCTTAGATTTGGACCCTGATACGTTTGTGTTATGGCCTTAGAAGCTTTTCCCCTCATTGGGATCTCAGGCTGTATTCACATGATGGCCCTCATTTACTAAAGTCCACCCGACTCTTTTTCTCGTTTATTGCGCCAAAATTTTTGTCGCAACGTCTGTGCGAAATTTTTGTTGCACAACCGACACTTTAGAAAACACTCGGAGTGGTTTTTTTTTCCACTCTGAAATGGGCGTGTTAGTACTTCCAAAATCACTCGAGAAAAAGTATGAGTTTGCCTCACACAATAACCGACAGCCAAGAGGACGAGCGAAATTCCAAAAATGGAGCGATTTCTAACAAGGGACTGTTTGCCGTTGTGTTTTTTGTGAAAGTAACTTGTTTTATAACCGGAAAACATTTTGTACAGTTCAACACTTTTATGAATAAAATATTGAATGCTTTTGTGATAGTTAAAGGGGTTATACAGGAAAAAAAACTTTTTGTTATATCAACTGGCTCCAGAAAGTTAAACAGATTTGTAAATTACTTCTATTAAAATTTTTTAATCCTTTCAGTACTTATGAGCTTCTGAAGTTAAGGTTGTTCTTTTCTGTCTCTCTGATGACACTTGTCTCGAGAACCGCCCAGTTTAGAAGAGGTTTACTATGGGGATTTGCTTCTAAACTGGACAGTTCCCGAGACAGGTGTCATCAGAGATCACTTAGACAGAAAAGAACAACCTTAACTTCAGAAGCTCATAAGTACTGAAAGGATTAAGATTTTTTAATAGAAGTAATTTACAAATCTGTTTAACTTTCTGGAGCCAGTTGATATATAAAAAAAGTTTTTTTCCTGGAATACCCCTTTAATGTTTACATATATATATATATATATATATATATATATATATGTTTTTTTTTTTTTAACACATTTGCAATATTAGGTTTAAATCAATTTAACCCCCAAGCTGATAAACAAGGAGAATTGTTGTAATGTTGGAAAAATTATAAACACATGAAGACTTTTGTTTCATGGAAACATTTTTAAACAAACAAAGTCTAAACCATTTTGACTCCCACAACTAATTTCTTTAGCTCGGAGTTTGTGCGACACAATTGACTAGTGCGACCCAAAAAAAACGTGCGACGGAAAAATAACCGAAATGTGCGACAGAATAGTAAATAAGCCTGAAAAAAAAGATGAGTGATATTGAAAACACTCCACAGTAAACACTCCACTCTTAGTAAATCAGGGCCCATGTGCGTGATCAGTAACCTGGTGCTGTATATTCTGTATCACAAAACAAAGGAATCCAGGAAAATCTTCGGTCATGTAATTTGGGGGCCCCATATTTAATTTTGCCCAGGGACACACTTAGTCTAAAACCGGCCCTGCCTGAATCCAAACATTTATAACTGGTGGAGCTGAATCTCAAATATAATTAAAGAGTATGAGCCAAAGTGGGATTTTTCATGTATACAGTTCTATTTGCGGTATAACATAAAGGCAAAAGTATGTTAAAGTGTACTCCGCTGCTCAGCGTTTGGAACAAACTGTTCTGAATGCTGGAGCTTGTGACGTCATAGCCCCGCCCCTCCGTTATGTCATGCCACGCCCCCTCAATGCAAGTCTATGGGAGGGGGCGTGACGGCTGTCACGCCCCCTCCCATAGGCATGCATTGAGGGGGTAGGGTTTGACGTTGTGGGGGGGCTATGACATCACGAGCTCCCGTCTCCAGCGTTCGGAACAGTTTGTTCCAAACACTGAGCGGCGGAGTACCCCTTTAAGCCATGACTGTATGATTGCGGTCCTGTCTTATGTACATGGCCGTATAGCTCTGTATAAAAACAAATAGTACCCATGCTAATTATCACCGCACTATACCTCTATTCCGTGAAGCTATAAAGAGTCTGTGTGCCTTCCATTGGCTCCCTGCACATGCTTTTATGACATTTTGGTGCCCTATGTAGATGACTGTACAATAAGATGGAACAGGTGTGAACCTGGTTTGGCTTTGGGTGATGCCCAAGAGGTAGGTTTTCACTTCATGATTCTCCAGGATGCAGAAGCTGGATGTAGCTGCTAAGGGTATCAGGTTCCTTTTAAAAAAAAAAAAAACGGTCCGGCTGTGGGTAGTGGTTGGCCAAGCAGAGTAGAATACACTGGCGCGAGACACCAAGGTCTCAGGTAAGGCTAGACGGGGTAAAGGCAGCAGAAAGGTCATAGCAGGCAGTGGCCAATGGGCCAGGTCAAGCACTGGAGTCCCCTTCCAACTCAACCGCTTGCAACCTGCCTTAACCTGATCCACCACCACCACCACCGTCAACCATTCTTCTGATCACAAAATGGACCTTGATGCACCTGACAGTTCAGTAGTATATCTGCAGTTATGCAGTTCTATCCAGTGGTTCACAGGTGATGTATTTCTAACTGGAGCTATTTCACTTCTTTTACATCCAGTCCAGATTTCCATGAAGGCTACTTCCAGCCACAACCCTTCTCTGCAGAAACATTTTAAAGGGGTATTCTCCCCAAAGGATAGGGGATAAGATGTCTGATCGCAGGGGGTCCTGCCGCTGGGGACCCCCACGATCTCCCTGCTACACCTGGCATTCGTTTAGCGTGTTTTAGCGCCGGAGGCTCATGACGTCACAGCCAGGCCCACTTGTGATGTCACAGCCACGCCCCCTCAATGCAAGTCCCATAGACTTGTATTGAAGGGGCATGGGCGTGACATCACGAGCGGGGTGTGACTGCGACATCACGAGCCCCCGCCCCGCATCACCAGTCATCCGTGATGGAGCGAAGTTCACTCCATGCATCAGATGTCTGGGGTGCCGCAGCCAAGATCGCGGGGGTCCCCAGCGGCAGGACCCTGGCGATCAGGCATCTTAAGCCCCTTTAAGCTTCTTGTTTTTCCAGTACCCTCCCAATTTATGCACCAATGAAAGCCCCTGCTAACTATGGCATCCAGGGGCAAGCCTTTCCTACTGTTGCCAAACTGCAGAGATATTGCTGTAACTAACAATAACATATGTACACAGTAACATAACCGTGTCACACCAACATAATAAATCACAGTTAACATTTAATTTAGCTTTCTGTAAGGAGGTCACCTAACAGTCCCAACGGGTTCTTGCAAGGGGTTATCACCTCATTTGACCCTTCTTACCATTATTCCCATTACAATTCACATAGTGGTGCTAAAAATACATGGTTGATATACATATTAACCTAAGGTAAAGAAGTACAGGTTTTACACTAAAGTGAATAGAGTTTAGCTTTGCAAGCAAGGTTGAACTTTCTCCTCTGTATTGAGCTGTTAGGACCTGTTCTTCTGCTTTGTGGGTATTCATCTAGAACAAGGTAATGAAAAACCAGCCGTCAATCACTGACAATACAGTATCTTCTGTGTTTGGCATTGGCTTTGCTTGGTGTTCCACCTCTGGGACCCTACTGCATAGAATGCTTACTCATCAAGCATGAGATGCTCTGCCAAACCGCTAAGCTGCCAACAAAGAAACTCTCTTTTGTTACCTATGTTGGAGCCGCTGACAGCTCAGTATGCTCAGACGAGGCCAAGGCACATATTCAGTAACAAGCAAAAACTGCAAAAAACATTCATAAGTAACTCAAGATGACACTTGATATCCTGGCACAGTAAAAAAAAAAAAAAAAAAAAGCTATTTTTGCCTTGACACCAAATTTTGGGGGTTAAATGAGGAAGGGGAGTCTACCTGCTTAATCTCCCAGAAACGCGTTGCCACAGCACTTTATTGTAACTTTTATAGTTTTAAATTAGTGTTGCTCGCGAATATTCGCAATTCGAATATTATTCGCGAATATCGCATATTTGCGAATTTCGCGAATATAGCGCTATATATTCGTAATTACGAATATTCGTTTTTTTTTCTTCACAGTACACATCACAGTGATCACCCCTCTCTGCTTCCAGCTTGTGTGGTGTAAAGAAGGCTGTAATACTACTGTGTGAGACTGGCGTGCAAAAATTCGCATATGCGCATTTTCGCATATGTCGATTTTGTATATGCTAGTTTTCACATATGTTAATTTTCGCATACGCAAATTTTCGTATATGCAAAAATATAACGGGAATATAACGAATATGCGAATATTCGCGAATATTCGTCCATATGTTCGCGAATATTCGCGAATTCCAATATGGCCTATGCCGCTCAACACTATTTTAAATCAGTAATAAATATCCACTGCTACGGATGCCTGCAGTGATCATTATCCATCTATACACCGGAGCTTGGATTGATCCGGTGCAAAGAACCTGTGATAAGCGGACGTGGAGGGGGGTACCAAGTTAAAAGGTTTTTGAACCCCCAAAGAGGAGTGAGTAATAACAAGTGTACACCCTGAGTCCTTTTAAATTACCTATTGAAGTGCTATCTCTTGAGCGCTAGCCCTATTTTTTCTTGTTTTCTATGTATGTACTGAGCTCGAGTGTAACAGTCACTTGGGGTTTTTGGAGCTGCGCCCTCCTCAGGGATTGGGGATCTTGTATGAGAAGAGATAGGAGCTACTTTTGATACGCTTACTTGGCTGACGGTGCTGTGGAGAGTGGCCTAACCTTATGGTTACCCTCCATCGCACTAGGTAAGTCAACCCCTGACCCTAACTGTTTTTTATTGTATGATTCTGGATGAGCGCTGCTGGGATTTAAAAAATAAATAAAAAATGTTTATTGTTTCTCTAAAACTAATTTTTGTTATTGCACTCCTTATGGTAAATAAAAAATCTTTCTAATGTACTTTCTTTAAAAAAAAAAAATAAAAAAAAAGTTTTCTATGTAGCTGCCACTAGGTGTCTCCCTACTTGTCCAGAGCACTTTTCCCCCCATCTCTTGCACAGACTTTGGACTACTGATGGCCTGGCAGAAGTCTAAAATCAGGAAATGCTGAGGGGGGGGGGGGTGCAGCCTTATCAAATTATAGCTCCTCTCACACTGCTCTGGGCTGTGTTTAGCAGAGTGAGGGAGGAAGTTCTCCCCTGTATGGCTTCAGAGGATGTCACACCTCCTGGGGAACGCCCCTTCCCAGTCTGTGAATCTGACTGAGCAGAAAATACAGAGCAATATCAAGGTAGAAAACAAACAAATAATAAAAATAAAGGCAGGTGGAGGTTTATTATGATGGGTGCAGTGACCTGGGAGGATTATAACATTTATCAAGATCATGACAGGTACTCTTTAAAGGAGATTGTCCCACAATAACTTTTTTGACTGTGAACCAATTCTGACCCATGTCACCCCCACCATTACAAAGAACATGGGTCCCCATATACTCCTATATTTGGACAGAGAGCAGAGCTATCTGTTAGGTCTAACATCTATGATCACCCTCTAGATCCACGATCTTAGAAGACCTTGCACTTTTCCTCTCCATAGACAAGCGAGTGCTTTGTTTTGGTCTTGCTTTGAAGCGGCTGTTCCAATTATAAAGCAAAACTGTGCACAAAACTGTGATCAACCACGGTTTTGTGCACGGTTCAGTCCTGTTTTTTAAACTTTACTCCACAACCGCCTGCAGAGTCCTGAAGCCAGGGGATGTGGATCCTGCACATCCACAAGCTGCAGGAGTCTGTGGGCGGCAGTGGTGACTCTGTTAGAGTGCCTGTACTACTACTCCCATCATGGAACAGAGACTGGGACCGAGACCCCCATGTTAGGAGTAGTACAGGGGCTAAGGGACCGATCGCACCAGGTCTCTTGAAACCCACTGCAATCCTATCTTATAAACAAGGAAAGGGATCTGAATGCCGCTCCACTCTCTAGCTGGCCTGCTCCCTGGCGAAGATTACAAAATATCTGCACTGTAATTTCATATACCCAGCCGGTATCCCTGATTATTTGGCACCGATTGACCAATCAGGACTTCTGGCTAGGAATATGAAATAACAGTGCTGTGAATTCATATTCCCCACCAAAAGCCCTGAATGGTCAATCAGTGCCGACCAATCAGGGCTCCTGGCGTGGAAAATGAAGTTACAGTGCAGAGACTTTATAATTCCTGCCAGGGAGCCAGTCAGTGAGGGAGTGAAGCGGCATGCCGCCTGGTTTTTAAGTTAGATTCGTAGGGTGTCTCAGGAGTGAGACCTGGTGCAATTGATCCCTCAGCCCCTTTACTACTCCCAACATGGAACAGGCTCTGTTCCATGATGGGAGTAGTAGTACAAACACTCTTTCAGAGTCACCTCAGCCACCTGCAGACTCCTGCAGCCTGGGGATGTGCAGGAGCCGTCCCTCAGCGCTGCAGTAATACTCCCATCATGGTACAGAGTCTGTTCCATGTTGGGAGTAATAGTAAAGGGGCTGACATCCCCTGGCTGCAGGAGTCTCTGGGCGGTTGTGGAGAAAAGTTTGAAAAACAGGACAGAACCGTCAATAAATAAATCAATAAATACGAGGTCAATAAATACGATTTGCTATACTGTTCCTTCAAATAGAAAACCATATATGGCAACTGTATAGGAAAGACCTGATGTCAAAGCTCCCTATGCAGGTAAATCCAGTGATTGGGCAGGTGACGTCTTCTCCGATCAGAGTTGTTCTCTTTCCCTTTCTTCTCTATTTGGCCCAGGACAGCATAAAGACGTCTTCAAGTTATGTCTAAACTATAAAGAGACTGCTGCCTAGATGTCCTTGGAGCCTTACACCTTATACTGGCTCCTACTATTGTCATTCACTGCCACATATGTGTAACCTGCACCTGAATAATTATGTCACTGTGACCCCTTAATGGGGTTGTCTGAAATATATACATATAAAATACAGAATTTATCAAATAAAAAATACCTTACACTCTCATGTTTCATCCCCCTCTGTGTCCAGTGCTGCTGCTACTCTGGTCCTCCACGTCTCCAATGCAGAGATGAATGTCCGTATACCTAGTAGCCAATCGCTGGCCTCAGGGGTCTTATATAATCTACTGCTGACACATGTAATTGTCTGCAGAGTATACAGGCTTGTCATCTCTGTGGGGAAATAAAAAAAAGGTGCCAGGGAGGACCAGAGTGGCAGCACTAGACTAGGTGGGTATAAAACATATAGCGTACTGAAGTGATATAACAAAGCCACTGTGTCCCTGAATTTAATAATGCCACCATGCCCATCTTAACTTTATAATGCCATTGTGTCCCTTACAACTTAATAAGTTTACTGTGCCCCTCACAACTTAATAATATTACTGTGCCCCTCACAACTTAATAATATTACTGTGCCCCTCACAACTTAATAATATTACTGTGCCCCTCACAACTTAATAATATTACTGTGCCCCTCACAACTTAATAATATTACTGTGCCCCTCACAACTTAATAATATTACTGTGCCCCTCACAACTTAATAATATTACTGTGCCCCTCACAACTTAATAATATTACTGTGCCCCTCACAACTTAATAATATTACTGTGCCCCCACAACTTAATAATATTACTGTGCCCCCCACAACTTAATAATATTACTGTGCCCCCCACAACTTAATAATATTACTGTGCCCCTCACAACTTAATAAGTTTACTGTGCCCCTCGCAACTTAATAAATTTACTGTGCCCCTCACAATTTAATAATTTTACTGTGCTCCTCGCAACTTATTAATGCCACTGTTGCCATCGTAACTTTTTAATGCCATTTTGCCCCTCACAACTCCCTCACAACTTAATAATGCTTCTGTGCCCCTCATCACTTCATAATGCCACTGTGCACCTCACAACTTAACGCTCTAGGCCGCTCACAACTTAATAATGGCAGTATGTCTCTCATAATTCTACTGTGTGCCTTGAATATAATATTGTCACTGTGCCCCCTACGGCATAAAAAATGCCACTGTGCCCCTCACAATTACATTTTTCACCGTGCTTCTCTCAACTCAATAATACCACTGTGCCTCTCATAACCTAATAATGCTACTGTGCCTCTCATAACTTAATAATGCCACTAGGTCCCTCACAACTTAATAATGCTACTGTGCCTCTCATAACTTTATAATGCTACTGTGCCTCTCATAACTTAATAATGCTACTGTGCCTCTCATAACTTTATAATGCTACTGTGCCTCTCATAACTTAATAATGCTACTGTGCCTCTCATAACTTAATAATGCTACTGTGCCTCTCATAACTTAATAATGCTACTGTGCCTCTCATAACTTAATAATGCTACTGTGCCTCTCATAACTTAATAATGCTACTGTGCCTCTCATAACTTAATAATGCTACTGTGCCTCTCATAACTTAATAATGCTACTGTGCCTCTCATAACTTTATAATGCTACTGTGCCTCTCATAACTTAATAATGCTACTGTGCCTCTCATAACTTAATAATGCTACTGTGCCTCTCATAACTTAATAATGCTACTGTGCCTCTCATAACTTAATAATGCTACTGTGCCTCTCATAACTTTATAATGCTACTGTGCCTCTCATAACTTTATAATGCTACTGTGCCTCTCATAACTTAATAATGCTACTGTGCCCCTCAAAGCTTAAAAATGATACTATGCCCTTCCCAACTTAATGATGCAACTGTGGCCCTCAAATTTTAATAAGGCTACTGTTCAGCTCACAACTTAATAATGCCAGTGTGCTCCTCACAACTCAATAATGCTACTGTGCCCCTCATTACTTAATACTGACACTGTGCCCCAGGCTCCCGCGCTGTACTATTGATGTGGACTCTTCTGGTCAGGTCTGGATGCTGTATAATGCAGGCAGCACTAATCACACTGCCCGCATTACACAGGAAGCGCTAATCACACTGCCCACATTACACAGGAAGCGCTAATCACACTGCCCGCATTACACAGGAAGCACTAATCGCACTGCCAGCATTACACAGGAAGCACTAATCACACTGCCTGCATTACACAGGAAGCACTAATCACACTGCCCGCATTACACAGGAAGCACTAATCGCACTGCCAGCATTACACAGGAAGCACTAATCACACTGCCCGCATTACACAGGAAGCGGTAATCACACTGCCCGCATTACACAGGAAGCACTAATCACACTGCCCGCATTACACAGGAAGCACTAATCACACTGCCCGCATAACACAGGAAGCGCTAATCACACTGCCCGCATTACACAGGAAGCGCTAATCACACTGCCCGCATTACACAGGAAGCACTAATCACACTGCCCGCATTACACAGGAAGCACTAATCACACTGCCCGCATTACACAGGAAGCACTAATCACACTGCCCGCATTACACAGGAAGCACTAATCACACTGCCCGCATTACACAGGAAGCACTAATCACACTGCCCGCATTACACAGGAAGCACTAATCACACTGCCCGCATTACACAGGAAGCACTAATCACACTGCCCGCATTACACAGGAAGCACTAATCACACTGCCCGCATTACACAGGAAGCACTAATCACACTGCCTGCATTACACAGGAAGCGCTAATCACACTGCCCGCATTACACAGGAAGCGCTAATCACACTGCCCGCATTACACAGGAAGCGCTAATCACACTGCCCGCATTACACAGGAAGCACTGATCACACTGCCCGCATTACACAGGAAGCACTAATCACACTGCCCGCATTACACAGGAAGCACTAATCACACTGCCCTCATTACACAAGAAGCACTAATCACACTGCCCGCATTACACAGGAAGCACTAATCACACTGCCCGCATTACACAGGAAGCACTAATCACACTGCCCGCATTACAAAGGAAGCACTAATCACACTGCCCGCATTACACAGGAAGCACTAATGACACTGCCCGCATTACACAGGAAGCACTAATCACACTGCCCGCATTACACAGGAAGCACTAATCACACTGCCCGCATTACACAGGAAGCACTAATCACACTGCCCGCATTACACAGGAAGCACTAATCACACTGCCCGCATTACAAAGGAAGCACTGATCACACTGCCCGCATTACACAGGAAGCACTAATCACACTGCCCGCATTACACAGGAAGCACTAATCACACTGCCCGCATTACACAGGAAGCACTAATCACACTGCCCGCATTACAAAGGAAGCACTAATCACACTGCCCGCATTACAAAGGAAGCACTAATCACACTGCCCGCATTACACAGGAAGCACTAATCACACTGCCCGCATTACACAGGAAGCACTAATCACACTGCCCGCATTACACAGGAAGCACTAATCACACTGCCCGCATTACACAGGAAGCACTAATCACACTGCCCGCATTACACAGGAAGCACTAATCACACTGCCCGCATTACACAGGAAGCACTAATCACACTGCCCGCATTACACAGGAAGCACTAATCACACTGCCCGCATTACACAGGAAGCACTAATCACACTGCCCGCATTACACAGGAAGCACTAAGTGGCAGGACAAGGACAAGTTTTAAGGATGCTAATGCAATTGAATACGGGAGAGTCACAAGTCTATTTTTTGTTTGCATTTGGTGAGGGGGGCCTCTGGCAATTGTGACTGTTGTGAGCCCTATTGCCATGTTACTGGGTGTGCTATAGTGATACTATATGGAAAAACTGGATGTGCTCTTCTGTGTATCTTTGTATATTCCCCCAAATGCATGAAGAGCAGGAATCTGTTAAAAAAAAAGCTACATGTAATATATAAAAGGATGACACGCTATATCCGTATACCCCTTATGTACATGCATATAGCTAATCCGCTAAAGTTACCTGAAATGACAGTACGCTTACAGATCTTACAGATAAGCACAGAGATGTTTGTAGACCTTAGAGAAGACAAATCTTTTGAAAACAAACATTTGTTGTATCAACATGATGTAGACTTCTGGAGAGGACGCTGGTGTTTATTCTCTCTACTGAGCTCACCATGTGGAGGCTAAGCTTGGAGGGTTATCCTGCATGTGAGTAAAAGATATGGACAATCCACAAGAAGTTATGATTTCTAACAGGTTAAAAAATCTTGCATTTGGGATAAGGGGCAGACAACAGGACTGATGTGACACTGCAGAAATCTAAGAATGTACTGTACAGAGTATGGCGGTCCTTCAACTTACAATGGCCTTAAAGAGTACCTGTCACCAAACTAAACTTTTAATATATTGTTCCTTATGTAATTATAAAACACTTTGCTATTTACTTGCTGTTAAAATTGTGGTGAGGGCAGATGTTATTACCCTAGGGGCAGATGGCACAAACCCTTGTATTTGTGACGCCAGGGCATGGTTAACCTCAGCACCACCCGAGGTATGGCAGCTGAATTCTGGGCTAGGCACGGGGCAAATAATGACTCCGACGCCAACTTATGGAACAACGGCAGCTTTACTGAGACAGACAGATGGAATAGTCTTTGCAGCTCAGTTAGGCCAAAGGAGATGACCAGTGACTTGAGGGCTCACTGGGACTTGTAGTGGGCTGGGACAGAGTGCTGCAGACCCATTCTGAATTTAGACAGACTTTACTTACTTGACTAGGAATGACTAGATAGACTTTACCCCCTGTGTAGCTTACCAGGCTTTGACGTTCACCTGTGGGGCACTTGGTTGGTGAAAGCGTGGCTGTGTGGTTAGGCCTTGGGTCTCTTCAGGACACCAGACACTCTCAGGTCTTGACTGGTCCTCAGCATGCTCTAAACTCCTCTGCACTGGCTAGCTCCTCCCTTGGTTTATATGGGGGAGACTCTCGAGGGGTCCTATAGGTCACCCACAAGTCATCTGGGCACTGACACACATGCCTCAAAAGATTAACCAACACATAACTTAAGAAAATATTGCATAGTTTATTTTTTTTCTTTTTATTTATTATTACTTTTTTCAAATTACAAAAAAGAAGGAACAAATCCTCATATACAAAAAAAAAAAAGGAAAAATATTTACATTTTTAATGTAACTGAAAAAACAGCCACTAGGTGGCTCTGTTCTGTTTCCTGCTGCAAGTTAAACAGTTAGTTTGGTCTCCTCCCGGGCTGGCAGGAGTCCAGAGCTCACAAAATGTGTGCGGAACATGGTGGGGCACAGCTCTCGCAGGCTTCAGTGATGTCGCGCCTGCTGGGGAATGCCCACTTTCTCCTGCCGTGAGCTCACATTATGTGAGCAAGGGGAAAGGTATGATACAGAGCTTTTAAAAGCTGGGGAACATTTTTTAGGGCAGGAGGAGTGTGAGGAGTAGTTAGGGAATATAATCTGAGTTAGTTAAGAAAATATGGTTTGATGACAGGCACTCTTTACAGTTACAATAGTTTCAACATACAATGGTCTTTTTTGTACCATTGTAACATAAAACCAGACTCAACATACAATGCTACAGACAGTCCAGATCTGTGATACCTGTCAATGGCTGGAAGATCTGACCAATCAGAATGGACATTCACTGGTAAAACCCCTGTATTATTGAAGTGCATGCACTGACTGGTGTCTGGTAGCGCCTCCCTAGAGTACACTAAAAGAAAAATTGGAAAGCACTCCATTGTGCAGATATATCAAGTGTGGTTAACGTTACCTGTAGAGGTGCGCTTACCAAAATGTGTTGGCTACAGTACAGGGAGCTATTACATGTTCTGTACTACTCTTTACCTGTACCAGGGTTAGCTGCTCCTTTGGACACCAGGAAAGGGTGGCTCCATTTTACTTTTTTAGGACACTGTGTACTGTACAGGACCCTGAAGAAGCTCCTGTCCTCTACATAGACAGTGATTACAGCTCCCAGCAGATCTTCATTACTATTATATGTAAGGACTTGCTTTATCTATGTTACCGTATTTTTCACTCCATAAGACGCACTTTTTCTCCCCCAAAAGTGGGAAGGAAACGTCTGTGCGTCTTATGGAGCCAATGTGTGTGTGCCGAAGTGCAGGGAAGGCTGCAGAGGGGAGGCTGCTGAAGAGGTAAGCTTACCTGCCATGCCGTTGTCTCGTTCTGCCATGCCGCTGTTCTGTTCTCCTGTCTGCATAATGGAGTCTTATGGAGGAGCATGTGACACACACGTCACTCCTCCTCCCCTGCACCCAGCGTAACGCTACGGAGGAAGCAGAGTGATGTGTGTGTCACATGCTCCTCCATAGACACCATTATGCGGACGGCAGAACAGGGCAGCGGTACCGGTAAGCAACTACAAGGGGGGTCCTTCTGTTTACAAGGGGTGTCCTGCTGGCTACAAGGAGGGTCCTGCTGTTTACAAGGGAGGTCCTGTTGGCCACAAGGGGGGTCATGCTGGCCACAAGGGGGGTCCTGCTGACCACAAGGGGGGTCCTGTTGGCCACAAGGGGGGTCCTGCTGTTTACAAGGGGGGTCCTGCTGGCCACAAGGGGGGTCCTGCTGGCCACAAGGGGGGTCCTGTTGGCCACAAGGGGGGTCCTAAACATTTTAGTACCCGTTTGGTTCAGAATATTTTTGATGCCTGATGAAAAAAACGGATTGGTTTTGAAACGCGTTACACCTCATGTTACATGAATAAAAG
Organism: Hyla sarda; assembly: GCF_029499605.1. NCBI lineage: Eukaryota > Metazoa > Chordata > Amphibia > Anura > Hylidae > Hyla > Hyla sarda. Next base: position 22,183,818 of record NC_079200.1, read on the forward strand.
TAATTGCTACTATAATCCTGGACCTACCTTCCTTCTTCGACAGCGCAAACTCAGCTTCCACTTTTCTGTGTGTATCTCCGCTCTTCACATTCAAAAAATCTCAGCATGCTCTAAATTCTGTACAGATTTTTTTTATTCTTTTTACCACTTTGAAAACCTCATCCACATGTGATATACTTTAAATCACTGCCACAAGTCCTCATGTCTGCATGTACCAAAGACAAAAGCGCTCCCTCGTGTGACACCTTCAGCATAAAAATAGGTGAGCCAAGGGTTAACTCACCTAAAACGGTTGTGTAAATTCCGGCACAACACGTATATGTACTTGGTCATTTAAGGCTGCTGCACATTCCTCCTCATACTCCCAAGAGTGAATAATAGATTCCAAAACCACTCCAAACTCCACGGAGGATAAAATGTCCATGGAGGATAAAAGGTCACATTCAGACATGATAGATTCCAAAACCCCTCCAAACTCCACGGAGGATAAAATGTCCATGGAGGATAAAAGGTCACATTCAGACATGATAGATTCCAAAACCACTCCAAACTCCACGGAGGATAATAGGCGCTTCCAGTAAGGTGATCCAGGGGTGATAGTAAAAACGTATTTTGTTAAAACATGCTACGCATTACAAAACCGGACCGGTTTTTTATTCAGGCATTTCAGGCATGGCCGGTCCAGTTTTGTAACGCATAGCATGTTTTAATAAAATACGTTTTTATAATCACCCCTGGATCACCTTACTGGAAGAGCCTATTATCCTTCGTGGAGTTTGGTATTGGAATCTATCATGTCTGAATGTGACCTTTAGGACTGATAGACCAGACTCTTAGGGCCAATAAGGCTGACATCACCTTCTGTAACTGAGCCAGTGATCAACTGACCAATGACGAAACGCTTGTTAAAAAAAAAAATAATAATAATAATATTCAGCCACCCTACTCCCGGTGTAATTGCAGCCTTTATTGCATTATACTTCCCACTTTCTGCCCTCCTGTGACCTCCCGATATGTGAATTCCCTTGTTAGGTAACAGGAATGCTCCGAAGATTTCTGGTAGTCTTAAGAACTGGAGGCCACTTAATCCCATTGGCCTATTTTGGTTGGCAAGGACCACCAGACCATTGCTTGCGAGTCATCACCGTATATCACCTTGTTCCTGGACTCTGGTTCATTGATTTCTGTATTGCTCCTTGCTCCTGTTCCTTTCTGTTCTTGTTGTTCTGGCCTGCATCCAGAACCTACAATTGTTTTGCTGTTTTTGACATTGCGTACCCCTGAACTGTTCCCTCGTTGTGTTGTTCTTCTGGTTCCCACCTGGTCGCTGATTTTTCCTGGTCGTGACCCACTGTTCTGTCTGATCATACTCTAGTCCTGATCTTCTACCTCCAGTTCAGTCTTTCTTGCTCTGACCCAAGGCTCCATATGGTTATCCTCCAGTCCAATCCTCCTGATTCTTGGCTCCAGTCCTGATTTCTCTCCAGCCTCTTCCTCAGGCCTGTTGCAATCTGCCTTCTCTCCCGGTGGTAACTGTTGACTCCGTTCTTGACCATTCCATTATTGCTGCTTGGTTCAATTGCCAATTGAAACAGAGTTCATATCTCTTAGTGAAGATGTCGTATGTTCACCAGGGGATCTTTTGTGTAACCAGCTCTATACCAATTGCAATCCAAAGGATCCGCTTTAAAGTCTGCTTGATGTGACAGTGAACTTCATTTAGTTGAAGTTTTAGGGTAGGGTCACACGTAACGGATCTGCAGAGTATTTTACGCTGCAGATCCGTTACATGTGACCCTACCCTTAGGGTGGTAAATGCGTGACTGTAAGCCTTCTCTGTCCTAAGGCTATATTCACATGTAATAATTATCCTATGTTCATGATATACATCATCATAAGAGCAGAACATTAAGCCTGTATACCGTGGTTTACCTGCACTGGTTCATTGAGTTCAATGGACTGAACATAGTCTATTAGGAACAATGAGGGGCATTTACTAATCTTTTACTATGTAGTCTGGTTTTTACCCTGTTTTTTTTCTACTTAATTTTTGACTATGTGCGACAAATTTACTAAATTGTTGCACGGCGTTAATAAATTTGGCACACATAGGCAAAAGTGGGAAATTTACTTCATGTAGTAGAAAAAATAGTCTGTTCCTTTTTCCTGCTGTCTGAATAGGTTTGGCTGCCAGGTTTCCTTCTGGATCTTTTGTTTTAGAGTTTTTTTTTTTTTTTTAGCTTTTTCACCACATCTAAATAATTAAATAACTAAATTGTAGTCATGGCTCAGAATAGTGGTAAACGGTGTTTAGTGTGTGTGTGTGTGTTTATTAAATTTTTTTAACACTGTTTTTTCTCCCTGTTTTAGGCCAGTGTTTCCCAACCTGGGTGCCTCCAGATGTTGCAAAACTACAACTCCCAGGATGCCGGGACAGCCAAAGGCTGTCCAGGCATGCTGGGAGTAGTAGTCTTGCAACATCTGGAGGCACCCTGGTTGGGAAACACTGTTTTAGGGCTTGGGCAACTTACCGGCTTCCGTAGGATCCAGCGCCGCACGACTTTGCCGCAAGACACTGCCGCGCGACAGTGCCGATTGACGATCTCGATGCGACATGTAAATCACTGCAGTGTCCCGGTAGCGCAGTGAGGGTAGAAAGTATGTCGGAGCCCGGGTGGCAGTAGATTTTCCTGCTCCATGTTGGAGCTGGGGTAAATTTAGTAAATTTTTATGGCCGTTGCGACAGTTTATTGCGCAGCTGCGACTGTCGCAGTTAATAAATACCTGACCACTGCAAGTAATAAATGCAAACTAGCGTAAATCAAGTGGGAAAAAAAATTTGACTTTCTAGCTCTTGCTAGAAAAAGTCGCAATTGGTAGGGTAGGCGCAATTGCGACAATTTAGCACCAAAAATAGTCAGAAAAAAATGACTAAACCCTTTAGTAAATGCCCCTCAATATTTGGTACAATTCCAAGCATATACTGTTATATTTTGTGGGACTCAAACACAGGGTTGCTGGCACTTTTGAGTCCCACAAATAGTCACTAGTAGACTGTGTTCAATCTCTTAAAAGGGTACTCCGCTGAAAAAAATGTTTTGTTTTTTTCAAATCAACTGGTGCCTGAAAGTTAAACAGATTTGTAAATTACTTCTATTTAAATATCTGATCCACAGGAAGTTCTTTTCTTTTTGAGTTTTCTTTCTTTCTGACCACAGTGCTCTCTGCTGACACCTCTGTCCATTTTAGGAACTGTCCAGAGTAGGAGCAAATCCTCATAGAAAACCTCTCCTTCTCTGGACAGTTCCTGACATGGACAGAGTTGACAGCAGAGAGCACTGTGGTCAGATAGAAAGGAAATTCAAAAAGAAAATAACTTCTTCTGATAAGTACTGTAAGGCTTAAAGGGGTACTCCGGAGGAATATATATTTTTTAAATCAACTGGTGCCAAAAAGTTAAACAGATTTATAAAATATTTCTATTAAAAAATCTTTACCCTTCAAGTAAAGAAGCAGCTGTATGCTACAGAGGAAATTATTTGTCAGGAACTGTCCAGAGCAGCATAGGTTTGCTATGGGGATTTTCTCCTACTCTGGGCAGTTCCTGATACGGGCATCAGGTGTCAGCAGAGAGCACTGTGGACAAGACAAAAAAGGAATTAAAAAAGAAAATCATTTCCTCTGTAGCATACAGCTCCTAAAAAGTACTGGAAGGGTAAAGATTTTTTAATAGAAGTAATTTACAAATCTGTTTAACTTTCTGGCACCAGTTGATTTAAATAAATAAATAAATGTTTTCCAGCGGAGTACCCCTTTAAATCTCAATGGGCCCATTGTGAGTACTCTGTAAAATATGTTGACATGCCATGCATGTGGGTGTGCCAACATATACCACAAACATTAGGTAATTATCATATAGGAATGTAGCCTAATAGGTATCACATTTTTTGGGGTCTGTTTTGGTGTACCAGATAGGGCCCATGGATGCCCATGAGGCTGTTTTTGACTTGGAGAGCACCATTATCTGGGCCACTAAGGAGAGACTCATTATAGTAAACACTTTAAATTGATGCAGATCTTTTGTTTTCTTTTGTGCCAAAAACAGTGACAAAAGTTATTTAAAAAAAAAAAAAATTCAGTTGATAATCTTAAAATCGTCCTTTTTTTTTTACATTAATATCTTCTTTGTTTGAAAAGTACAAGTTTATTTGCACAAGGCAGCCGGAACCTGTATTTACTTTTCAACAGTGAAAGGTAACCTGATGTTCAGCCCATGGCCTTAGGCAGAACACTGAGTACCGTCTTTGTTCTCGGAGAAAACAAGAGAATGAAACTCTGATACGCATCTGCAAGAGAGGAATCTGCGATAAGTAACGTTTGGAAAAGTGTCAGGGTGGCACAGGTCCAAGTAGGAGTCTACACCTATCATGTACACAACTTCACCTTGGCAACGACAGATGGGGAGACCATAAAGAGGGTCCGGATGAACCCGTAGAATCCATTCCGACAGGTGTCTTCGTAGGTTGCACAGTGCTCCATCCCTCAGTGCCACCATGAGTTATAGCTATGCCCATAGCAGCACTTCCAGGGGAGGTAGTGGCATCTCCTCTCGGCTTGGAGTTTATGGAGGGTCAAGTAGTCATGGTGGGTTTGGTGGTGCAGGTGTCTCTCAATCCATTTCCAGGTTGATCTCCTCCGGTGTGGGAAGCAGCTTGTCTTCTGGATTTGGCGGTGGAGCAGCCTTTGGTGGAGGCTCCGCTTCCCACGGTGGAGATGGATTGCTATCTGGAAATGAAAAGTATACTATGCAAAACCTGAATGACCGCCTATCCAATTACTTGGACAAAGTGCGGTCATTGGAAGAGTCCAATACTGAACTTGAGCGCAAGATCCATGAATGGTACGAGAAGCAAGGATCCACCACTGTGCGTGAAGAAAACTATTCCCCCTACTATACTACAATTGAGGATCTGCGAGAGAAGGTAACAAAAAAATTTTTCCATTTCCATTTTTGGAAAATTGCTATATTTTTTACGTACAAATTCAATGTTATGTTAGCATGATTCGTTATTATAGAATAAGCATCAACAATACGAAACAATCCGAGGTGCCATGGATAGGTAAAGCTTTTAGGGGTACTCCAGTGGAAAACCCTTTTTTTTAATCAACTGGTCCCAGAAAGTAAAAACTGATTTGTAAATTACTTCTATTAAAAATTCTTAATCCTTCCAGTACCTATCAGCTGCTGTTATGATCCACAGGAAGTTATTTTCTTTTTGAATTTCCTTTCTGTCTGACCACAGTGCTCTCTGCTGACACCTCTGTCCATTTTAGGAACCATCCGAGTAGAAGCAAATCCCCATAGAAAACCTATCCTGCTCTGGACAGTTCCTAAAATGGACAGAGGTGTCAGGAGAGAGCACTGTGGTCAGACAGAAAGGAAATTCAAAAAGTAAAGAATTTACTGTGGATCATTACAGCAGCTGATAAGTACTGGAAGGATTAGGTAATTTACAAATCTGTTTAACTTTCCTGCACCAGTTGATTTAAAGAAAAAAGGTTTTCCAGTGGAGTACACCTTTAAGTGAAATTGATGTCCACATTTTTTATTTAAATCTTTAAGAGTACATATGCTAAGAATGGACAAGGGTAGGCAGTAAAGGCAGCTGCCTTAGGGTTGCATGTCTAGAATGGAATATCTGAAATGATGTTGGACAAACTCAGCAGCTCAGGGACGTGGAGTTTCATTGTTCCAGTTAAGCAAAAGATTTCAAAATAGTGTGATATGGCACAACCATAACAGAATACAAAATAATGTAATCACAGTATACTTCAATAGAGAGATATCAAAGGCAAGTTATGGCAAGAGACAGAAATTTCACAGTGGCAAAACAAGCATTTAAAACTAAAAGGGGTATTCCAGGAAAAAAAAAGTTGTATATCAACTGGATCCAGAAATTGGAACAGATTTGTAAATTACTTCTATAAAAAAAAAAAAAAAATCTTAATCCTTCCAGTAATTGTCAGATGCTGAAGTTGAGTTGTTCTTTTCTGTCTGGCAACAGTGCTCTCTGCTGACATCTCTGCTTGTCTTGGGAACTGCACAGAGTAGAAGAGGTTTGCTATGGGGATTTGCTTCTACTCTGGACAGTTCCCGAGACAGGTGTCATCAGAGGGCAAAGAAACGACTCCACTTCAGCAGCTCATAAGTACTGAAAGGATTAAGATTTTTTATTAGAAGTAGTTTACAAATCTGTTTAACTTTCTGGAGCCAGTTGATATATATATATATATATATATATATATATATATATATATATATATATATAAACGGGATGAGTATTTAACTCAGGGAGAGTTCACCACTCCTGGTGTGACGGAGCTTTCAAGGGCCACTAAGCACTCCCCAGGTATTCTGGTTAGGGGAATATGCAAATCAGCTCATTACATCACCTTCTCAGGCGATGTTCCCTGGTATCAGCTTAGCTCCAGTTACGGAATATAAAAAGCTAATCGGGATTAATGCCAAGCCAGAACTCTCTCTCCAGAAGGAAAGAGCACCCATCTGCAGACAGCTGTTTCGGGGTACTTGCCCCTCGTCAGTACAGAGCAGGGTGATCTGGCTTGGCTGAGATAACATCGCCTGAAAAGGTGATGTAATGAGCTGATTTGCATATTCCCCATATATATATATATATATATATATATATATATATATATATATATAAAGTTTTTTCCTGGATAACCCCTTTTACATTTAATAATCTCCTGGTAAAAACTCTGTACTAATATATATATATATATATATATATATATATATATATATATATATATATGTCAATTAGTCATGTGATCTAAAGTTTCTCTCTGTGGAATCAAACATAAAAGTCAACCAATATCAGGGAACAACCCCGGAATGAAAACTTAATGCGGACCTCTGGTAGAGGAAGAGGAACCAATAATTGAGTACCCTCGTACTAGGGTACGAGGGTACTCAATTATTGGTTCCTCTTCCTCTACAGCCCTTTAAGCAGGTGGTACAGTATAAAGTAAATCCACTTGGAGATGGACATAAAAATAGCAAAATGTTATTGAGAGGTAATATACACCAGGCATATTAGAATATTATACATAACGTGTCACAAAATCTAGTCTAGATCGGGTCTTCTAGGTTGTAAGTTCTCTGGGGGAGATTTATCAAAACCTGTGCACAGGAAAAGTTGCCCAGTTGCCCATAGCAACCAATCAGATCTCTTCTTTCACTTTGCAGAGGCCTTGTTAGAAATGAAAGAAGCGAGCTGATTGGTTGCTATGGGCAACTGGGCAACTTTTCCTTTGCACAGGTTTTGATAAATCTCCCCCCTCCATGTCTATGGGGTTCATCCTTGAAATGACCACTTTTTATCTTCACAGATCCTCAATGCCACCATCGAGAACAACCAAGTTTTACTGGCCATAGACAATGCCCGTCTCGCCGCTGATGATTTTAAACTCAAGTAAGATGCTACAGTATATGTATATATATATATATATATATATATATATATATATATATATAACCTGGACTTTGTTGGTATTGCAGCTCAAGTGAATTAGTTAAAGGGTTACTCCACTGGCCAGTGTTTGGAAGTAAATGTTCCGAACACTGTGTACGCACTGCAGGGGTCGGCCATGCCCCTCGGGACATCACGGTCAAGCCCCGTCAACTCAAGTCAATGGGAGGGGGCGTGACGGCCGTCACGCCCCCTCCCATAGACTTGAGTTGACGGGGCATGGCCGTGATGTCCCGAGGGGCATGGCCGATTCCCAGAGTGCGTAAACAGCGTTCGGAACATTTACTTCCGAACGCTGGCCAATGATGTAACCCTTTAAAACTGTGCCATGCCGTACGAGTGTTAGGGGCTGCAACCTCCACCCGAACTTTAAATTCTTTCTCATTTGTAGGTACGAGAATGAGCAGTCCCTGCGAATGAGTGTTGAAGGGGATATCCATGGTTTGCGTAAAGTGTTGGACGAGCTGACCCTCACCCGATCTGACTTAGAACTGCAGATTGAAAACCTGAAGGAAGAGTTGGCCTACCTGAAGAAGAACCACGAGGAGGTGACGCGTCTACATTCCGCCATTGTTCCTTTAGACCTTAGTCATGAAAGACTTTCAGTGGTTTGACTTTTTATATGGTTGTCTCTTCAGGAGATGAGTGAAAAGGGTCAACAGATGAAAGGCACGGTAAATGTAGAGATGGATGCAGCTCCGGGGACTGACCTGACCAAAACATTGACCGAAATGAGAGATCAATATGAGTACATTGCCGAGAGGAACAGGAAGGATGCTGAGGCCTGGTTCTTGACTCAGGTATCTATCTATCTATCTATCTATTTCCTATCTATCTATCTATCTATCTATCTATTTGTCTATCTAATATCTATCTAGCTATCTCATGTCTATCTATCTATCTGTATCTATCTATCCATCTGTCTCATGTCTATTTATCTATCTCATGTCTATCTATCTATCTATCTATCTATCCATCTGTCTCATGTCTATCTATCTATCTCATATCTATCAATCTATCTCATATTTATCTCAGGTCTATCGATCTATCTATCTATCTATTATCTATCTATCTCATATATATCTATCTCATGTCTATCTATCTATCTATCCATCTATCTCATATCAATCTATCTATCTATCTCATATCTATCATTCTATCTATCTCATATCTATCTATCTATCTATCTCATATCTATCTATCTATCTCATATCTATCTATCTATCTATCTATCTATCTATCTATCTATCTATCTCATATCTATCTATCTCATATCTATCTATCTATCTATCTATCTATTATCTATCTATCTCATATATATCTATCTCATGTCTATCTATCTATCCATCTATCTCATATCAATCTATCTATCTATCTATCTCATATCTATCATTCTATCTATCTCATATCTATCTATCTATCTATCTATCTATCTATCTATCTATCTATCTATCTATCTATCTATCATTCTATCTATCTCATATCTATCTATCTATCTATCTATCTCATATCTATCTCATATCTATCTATCTATCTATCTCATATCTATCTATCTATCTATCTCATATCTATCTGTCTCATATCTATCTATCTATGTAATTTCCAAAGCATAGAAAGGCAGCTCAACCCGAGTGAAAGCACAGATTCAATGGGTGCCAGCCGGATATGCAGTCCAAGTCACGGTCTGCCTGTTAGGCTAAATAGCAAAGAGGTTCCGCAGCACTCCAAGGATAAATTCAAAAGTGATTTATTTTCCCATGTAGGATACAACGTTTCACCGGTCTCACACCGGCTTTGCTTGAAAAAGCCGGTATGAGACCGGTGAAACATTGTATCCTACATGGGAAAAGAAATCACTTTAGAATTTTCCCTCGGAGTGCTGCGGAACCTCTTCGCTATTTATCTATCTACCTGTCCATCCATCTGTCGAGCTCTCTCTATCCATTCACTGCTTTACTTTTCCAATTTTTAGAGTGAAGCCCTTCATAAGGAAGTGGTTACTAACACAGAACAAGTTCAGTCCACCAAAACGGAGATCACTGAGCTGAGGCGCACTCTACAGGGATTAGAGATTGAGCTGCAGTCGCAACACAGCATGGTAAGTCTACATTTAGGAGACCCGCTATATTTAAAGGGGTTATCCAGAAAAAAAAATATTTATGTCAACTGGCTCCAGAAAGTTAAACAGATTTGTAAATTACTTCTATTAAAAAAATCTTAATCTTTCCAATAATTATCAGCTGCTGAAGTTGAGTTGTTCTTTTCTGTCTGGCCACAGTGCTCTCTGCTGACATCTTTGCTTGTCTCGGGAACTGCTCAGAGTAGAAGAGTTTTGCTATGGTGATTTGCTTCTACTATGGACAGTTCCCAAGACAGGTGTCATCAGAGAGCACTTAGATAAAAAAAAATGAACAACTCAACTCCAGCAGCTCATAAGTACTGAAAGAATTAGGATTTTTTTTTTTTTTTAATAGTCATCATTTACAAATCTGTTTAACTTTCTGGAGCCAGTTGAAATGTAAAAAAAAGTTGTTTTTTTTCCTGGATAACCCCTTTAACCTTCCTCAGTCATAATCAATACATCATACACCAATGCAAATGCAATACCAAAACCAGTACGGGGATGAGGATGTTGGGCCCCATGATGCTCAGATGGTACGGTCTTACAGAAGATTGGAGATTGTCTCTCAACCAATGTTTTTATTCTAGTACTAATACTGAAATTAGTGATGAGCGGCATTGGCCATATTCAAATTCACGATATTTCGCGAACATATAGACGAAAATTTGTCCTATATTCGCAAATTTTGTGTATTTGTTATATTTGCATATTCGAGGAAAAAAAAGGGAGGTAATGGGCAACTTTACTATTGGTTGCTAGTAGAGATGAGCGAACTTACAGTAAATTCGATTCGTCACGAACTTCTCGGCTCGGCAGTTGATGACTTTTCCTGCATAAATTAGTTCAGCTTTCCGGTGCTCCGGTGGGCTGGAAAACGTGGATACAGTCCTAGGAGACTCTTTCCTAGGACTGTATCCACCTTTTCCAGCCCACGGGAGCACCGGAAAGCTGAACTAATTTATGCAGGAAAAGTCATCAACTGCCGAGCCGAGAAGTTCGTGACGAATCGAATTTACTGTAAGTTCGCTCATCTCTAGTTGCTAGGGATGTTGTTGATAACCTCTGACAAGTGTATTCTGATTGGCCCACAAGTGAAAAGAAGGAATATGCGCATATGCGGAAAAAAGTTAATATTCTTAATTTCAAAAATATATACCGAACATATTCTCAATATTCGCGAATTTGCGATATTCGCGATAAAATTTCGAAATGCGAATATTCGCGCCTTACACTAACTGAAATATGAAGGCTAGAGATGAGCGAACTTACAGTAAATTCGATTCGTCACGAACTTCTCGGCTCGGCAGTTGATGACTTATCCTGCGTAAATTAGTTCAGCTTTCCGGTGATCCCGTGGGCTGGAAAAGGTGGATACAGTCCTAGGAGACTCTTTCCTAGGACTGTATCCACCTTTTCCAGCCCACCGGAGCCCCTGAAGGCTGAACTAATTTACACAGGAAAAGTCATCAACTGCCGAGCCGAGAAGTTCGTGACGAATCGAATTTACTGTAAGTTCGCTCATCTCTAATGAAGGCATATGCAGAGACTAGACACTATACGAAGCCCCACAAAAAGAGTTCTTGTGGCACTGTAATAGTAGCAAAATACAATTGTTATGTATTCCAAACACATGATAAAACCAAACAAATAGACTAAGAGGACAAACACAAAAGCTAAATAAAAGGGCTCAAAAACTTGTATCAATATATAATACAGACAGTGTGTCAAGGCTCCATTATACAAACACCATATGGTAATAAGAAAGTACAAAAAAGTGTGATAGCAATGAACTACAACATTAGGCTGAAATAATCACAAAGTCTGACCACAGTGCTCTCTGCTGACACCTCTGTCCATGTCAGGAACTGTCCGGAGCAGGATGAGGATTGCTATGGAGATTTGCTGTTGCTGTGGAAAGTTCCTGACATGGACAGAGGTGTCAGCAGAGAGCACTGTGGTCAGACAGAAGAGAAATCCAAAAAGAAAAGAATTTCCTCTGTAGAATACAGCAGCTGATAAGTACTGGAAGGATTAAGATTTTTAAATAGAAATTAATTGACAAATTACTGGCACCAGTTGACGGCCAAAAAGTTTCTTTTTTTATGGACTTTCCTCCTGGTAAATGTTCCTTTAAATATGTAATGGCTCAGAATGGATTATCTATGTTTGTATAGGTCTCGGTGGTCATGGTTTGAGGTAGTGGTGAAACTATTAGGCACGTGACAATACAGATGCAGCTAACTCTAACTTGACATTTAAAGGGGTACTCCGCCGCTCCGCGTTTGGAACAAACTGTTCCGAATGCTGGAGCCGATGCCGGGAGCTTGTGACGTCATAGCCCCGCCCCCACATGATGTCACACCCCACCCCCTCATGACGTCACGCCCCACCCCCTCAATGCAAGTCTATGGGAGGGGGCGTGACGGCAGTCACGCCCGCTCCCATAGACTTGCATTGAGGGGGCGGGGCGTGATGTCATGAGGGGGTGGTGCTATGAAGACACGAGCTCCCGCCGCCGGCTCCAGCGTTCGGAACAGTTTGTTCCAAATGCTGAGCAGTGGAGTACCCCTTTAGCTTGTTACATGTCATGATGCTGCAAAATTAAAGGGGTACTACGGTGGAAAACTTTTTTTTTTTTTTTTTTTTTTTTTAAATCAACTGCTGCCAGAAAGTTAAACAGATTAGTAAATGACTTCTATTAAAAAAAAATCTTAATCCTTCCAGTACTACTTAGCTGCCGAATACTACAGAGAAAATTATTTTCTTTTTGGAACGCAGAGCTCTCTGCTGACATCACGACCACAGTGCTCTCTGCTGAGACCTCTGTCCGTTTAAAGAACTGTCCAGAGCAGGAGAAAATCCCCATAGCAAACATATGCTGCTCTGGACAGTTCCTAAAACGGACAGAGGTGTCAGCAGAGAGCACTGTGGCCATGATGTCAGCAGAGAGCTCTGTGTTCCAAAAAGAAAAGAATTTCCTCTGTAGTATTCAGCAGCTCATAAGTACTGGAAGGATTAAGATTTTTAAAAAGAAGTCATTTACAAATCTGTTTAACTTTCTGGCACCAGTTGATTTAAAAAAATAAAATAAAAAAGTTTTCCACCGGAGTACCGCTTTAATTTTGCAGCATCATGATATGTAACAAGCTAAAGGGGTACTCTGGTGGAAAACTTTTTTTTCTTTAAATCAACTGGTGCCAGAAAGTTAAACAGATTTGTAAATTATTTCTATAAAAAAAAAAAAAAAAAAAAAAAAAAATCTTAATCCTTCCAGTACTTATTAGCTGCTGAATACTACAGAGTACCCCTTTAAATTTCCCAAGTGATATGTAAAATTTCATTTTAAGGTGGGCTGTATCATGATAAGTTACATGGTAAATATCAAGTTTTTTTTACATCTGGATAAAACTTTTTTTTTAGCAGCAGCTCACTATGATTTTCTTATCCCCCCCGCAGAAAGCAGGAATGGAGGCCTCCATAGCGGAGACCGAGGGCCGATACGCCACCCAGCTTCATCACATACAGAAAGTCATTGGCAGCATGGAGGCCCAGCTTGGAGATCTTCGATCTGACCAGGAACACCAGAACATGGAGTACAAAGCCCTCTTGAACATCAAGGCTCACTTGGAGGCTGAGATCGCCACTTACCGCAAATTGTTGGATGAGCACGGGTGATTACCACAACCACATTTCTTATTCCTATCATATAAAGGAGGGATGATAAAATGTCTCATTTTTTACTTAAAGGGGTACTCTGCTAGAAACCTTTATTTATTTATTTATTTTTTTTATTTATTTATTTTATCTTTTTTTTTTTTTTTTTTTTTTTAAATAAACTGGTGCCAGAAAGATTTGTAAATTACTTCTATTAAAAAAATTAAATAAAAATCTTAATCCTTCCAGTACTTATCAGCTGCTATACGCTCCACAGGAAGTTATTTTCTTTTCAAATTTTTCTTTCTGTCTTGACCACAGTGCTCTCTGCTGACACCTCTGCCCATTTTAGGAACTGTCCAAAGCAGGATAGGTTTTCTATGGGGATTTGCTCCTGCTCTGGACAGTTCCTGATATGGACAGAGGTGTCAGCAGAGAGCACTGTGGTCAAGACAGAAAATAAATTCAAAAAGAAAATCACTTTCTCTGTAGTATACAGCAGATGATAAGTACTGGAAGGATTAAGATTTTTTTTAATAGAAGTTATTTACAAATCTGTATAACTTTCTGGCACCAGTTCCATTTAAAATAAATAATTTTAAAGAGTACCCCTTTAAGATTATTATATTAAAAGAGTACTCCGGATTTTCAAATCAACTGGCTCCAGAAAGTTAAACAGATCTGTAAATTACTTCTATTTAAAAATCTTAACCCTTCCAGTACTTATCAGCTGCTGTATGCTTCAGAGGAAGTTGTGTTGTTCTCTCCAGTCTGACCACAGTGCTCTCTGCTGTAACCTCTGTCTGTGTCAGGAACTGTCCAGAGCAGGAGAGGTTTGCTATGAGGATTTGCTCCTACTCTGGACAGTTCCTGACACGGACAGAGGTGTCAGCAGAGAGCACTGTGGTCAGACAGGAAAGAACTACACAACTTCCTCTGTAGTATACAGCAGGTGATAAGTACTGGAAGGATTAAGATTTTTACAAAGAAGTAATTTACAAATCTGTTTAACTTTCCAGCACCAGTTGATTTGTAAACATTTGTTTTCCACCGGAGTACCCCTTTAATCCTAGAATGACATTCCCTTTGAAGCAATAAGGTTTTGTAGAGTTCTAACTTGTATCCTTGCACTATTTCTTTGTACGCCATTTTGACAATCATCTTCTGAAATCATGTTGATGCTGCCCTATAAGTACTGTTTTACCAGTTTGACCAGTTGGGTCCTATTAAAGGGGTAGTCCCATGCCCTAGCATTCTGAACATTTTGTTCAGAATGCTTGGAGTGGACGGCCGTGATCGTGAGGTCACGGCAACACCCCTCATGATGTCACACCACACCCCCTCCATTCATGTCTATGGGAGGGGGCGTGATGAGGGGAGGGGTCTGGCATTACGTCACGAACACTGGAACACTGGGGCACGTAAGTACCGAAGGGGTACTCCAGTGGAAAACTTTTTTTTTTTTTAAATCAACTGGTGCCAGAAAGTAAAACAGATTTGTAAATCACTTCTATTAAAAAAATCTTAAAGGGGTAATCCAGGAAAAAACTTTTTTTATATATATCAACTGGCTCCAGAAAGTTAAACAGATTTGTAAATTACTTCTATTAAAAAATCTTAATCCTTTCAGTACTTATGAGCTTCTGAAGTTAAGGTTGTTCTTTTGTCTAAGTCCTCTCTGATGACACCTGTCTTGGGAACCGCCCAGTTTAGAAGAGGTTTGCCATGGGGATTTTCTTCTAAACTGGGCGGTTCCCGAGACAGGTGTCATCACAGAGGACTTAGACAGAAAAGAACAACCTTGACTTCAGAAGCTCATAAGTACTGAAAGGATTAAGATTTTTTAATAGAATAATAGAAGTAATTTACAAATCTGTTTAACTTTCTGAAACCAGTTGATATATATAAAACATTTTTTTCCTGGAATACCCCTTTAATCCTTCCAGTACTTATTAGCTGCTGAATACTACAGAGGAAATTCTTTTCTTTTTGGAACACAGTGCTCTCTGCTGACATCACGAGCACAGTGCTCTCTGCCGACATCTCTGTCCATTTTAGGAACTGTCCAGAGCAGCATATGTTTGCTATGGGGATTTTCTCCCACTCTGGACAGTTCTTAAAATGGACAGATATGTCAGCAGAGAGCACTGTGCGCATGATGTTAGCAGAGAGCTCTATGTTCCAAAAACAAAATAATTTCCTCTGTAGTATTCAGCAGCTAATAAGTACTGGAAGGACTGTTTAACTGGGGTCTCCTGATCAAAATCTTTTTTTGCATACAAGGAGTGAATTTCAGTTTGTTTAAAGATACTTGGCATGAAGTGGACAATACATTAAAGGGGTACACTGCCCCTAGACATCTGATCCCCTATCCAAAGGATAGGGGATAAGATGTCTGATCGCGGGGGTCCTCAGTGATCTCCCTGCTGCACCCGGCGTTCGTTTAGAGCGTCGGGTGCAGCGTCGGAGGCTTGTGATGTCACGGCCACGCCCCACTCGTGACAGCACCGCCACGCCTCCTCAATGCAAGTCTATGGGAGGGGGCGTGACGGATGTCACGCCCCCTCCCATAGACTTGCATTGAGGGGGCGTGGCCGTGACATCACGAGCCTCTGCCCCTCATCCGATCATCGGTACACCGGATGTCTGGGGGTGCTGAAGCTGAGATTGCGGGGGTCCCCAGTAGTGATGATCAGCAGGGGCCGTATTCGAATTCACGATATTTCACGAATATATTGACGATTATTCGTCCTATGTTAGCAAAATCATCATATTCGCTATGTTCCATCACTTTTTTCCCAATGCGAAAATTTGCATAAAAATTAGCATGTGACAAAAAAAAACATGAAAATTTGCATGGGAAATTTGCATAAAAATTAGCATGTGAAAAAAAACGAATATTCGTCATTACGAATATATAGCACTATATTCTAAATATTCGTGAAGTCGCAAAGTGCCGATATTCGCGATAAAAATTTGCATTACGAATATTTGTGCTCAACACTAGTCCCCAGCAGCGGGACCCCCTGTAATCAGACATCTTATCCCCATCTTATAGGGGATAAGATGTCTAGGGGCGGTGCTCGCTTCGGCAGCACATATTCTAAAATTGGAAGATTAGCATGGCCCCTGCGCAAAGATGACACGTAAATTCGGGAAGCGTTCCATATTTAAAAAAAGAAAGAAAAAGATGTCCAGGGGCGGAGTACCCCTTTTAAACAAGTCTAAGCCAAACCATTTTCTGCCCTCAAATGAACTGTTTGCCGTGTTGAGATAAGACCAAGACTCAATGTGGTTTATATCGGTGAAGGATATATTATGTCGCAGTTTTAAAGGGGCTACCCAGGAAAAAACTTTTTTTATATATATATATCAACTGGCTCCAGAAAGATAAACAGATTTGCAAATTACTTCTATAAAAAAAATCTTAATCCTTTCAGTACTTATGAGCTGCTGAAGTTGAGTTGTTCTTTTCTGTCTAAGTGCTCTCTGATGACACCTGTCTCGGGAACTGTCCAGAGTAGAAGCAAATCCCCATAGCAAACCTCTTCTACTCTGTGCAGTTTCAGAGACAAACAGAGATGTCAGCAGAGAGCACTGTTGCCAGACAGAAAAGAACAACTCAACTTCAGCAGCTGATAATTATTGGAAGGCTTAAGATTTTTTAATAGAAGTAATTTACAAATCTGTTTAACTTTCTGGAGCCAGTTGATCTTAAAAAAAAAAAAAATTATTAACCTGGAATACCCCTTTAAATTGACTCTGAGCGTGTGTACTATTTGAGCAATGGAATTCTGTATGATGTAACTTCCAGAGCGACGGTTGGTTGATTCCTGTTGGGTCATTTCCTATTATTTTGGGAGAGGGATGGTGGATCTGCCTTTTGAATTATACCCTCAATGAAACCTCTTAAGAAGGCCACCTCTTCGAGAAGAGCCATTCTTTATCCACACATCATGCGTTGCGGCCATTTTCTTTGAGGCCACCCCGATAGAAGACCATTTATGGGGATCTGCTTGTAGAGGTTTCACTGTAGAATCTGATTTTCTTTCCTTCTTTTTTGCAGCATTGGTGAAGTGCACAAGGAAAGTGCAGGTGAGCGTGGCTTAAATGTATAAATAAATTGACAATTCTTACACATAAGATAGCTGTTGACCGAAATGTCATTTTTAAAGGGGTACTCCGGCGCTAAGACAACTTATCCCCTTTCCAAAGGATAGGGGATAAGATGTCAGAACGCCGGGGTCCCGCCACTGGGGACCCCCGTGATCTTCCATGCCGCACCCCATTAGAATCAGTCCCCGGAGTGTGTTCGCTCCGGGTCTGATTACTGGCGATCACGGGGACGGAGCATAGTGACGTCACGGCTCCTCCCCGTTTGACGTCACCATCCGCCCCATCAATGCAAGCCTATGGGAGGGGGCGTGACAGCTGTCTCGCCCCTCCAATAGACTTGAATTGAGGGGGCGGAGCGTGATGTCACATGGGGGCACAGCCGGGACATCACTATGCTCCGTCCTCGTGGTCGAGATGGACTCAGCCTGAGGACCTCCAGTGGTTCCGGAAGCCGCTAAAGGTGGGTGCTGCATGGTAGATCCCGGGGGTCCCCAGCAGCGGGACCCCAGGGATAAGATGTATTAGCGCCGGAGTACCCCTTTAAGTAGCTCTCTCCCTTCTGATCCCCCCCCATATGAGGCCGAGATAATCCTACATGTCATCTGAATGGGGTGAGGGGAGATTCCTGACAGATTGGCTTGTTTTGGTGCGTTTGACTGACACATAC
Source organism: Hyla sarda (assembly GCF_029499605.1). Lineage (NCBI taxonomy): Eukaryota > Metazoa > Chordata > Amphibia > Anura > Hylidae > Hyla > Hyla sarda. Next base: position 22,201,930 of record NC_079200.1, read on the forward strand.
CTAAAGGGGTACTCCACCCCTAGACATCTTATCCGCTATCCAAATAGGGGATATGATGCCTGATCACGGGGGTCCCGCCGTTGGGGACCCCCTCGATCTTGGCAGCGGCACCCCAGACATCCGGTACACGGAGCAAACTTCTCTCCATGCCGGATGACTGGTGATTCGGGTGGAGGCTTGTGACGCCACAGTCACACCCCCTCAATGCAAGTCTATGGGAGGGGGCGTGACAGCCGTCACGCCCCCTCCCATAGACTTGCATTGAGGGTGTGTGGCTGTGTCGTCACAAGTAGGGCGTGGCCATGACATCACGAGCCTCCGGCGCTGCATCTGACACTCTAAACGAACGCCGGATGCAGCAGGGAGATCGCTGGGGATAAGATGGATAGGGGCAGAGAACTCCTTTAAATGGGCGCTGTCAGATTATAAAACTTTTTATATGTTGCACATCTTGACAAACCATTAACCTTTCAAATGCACATTATAAAAAAATGTTATCACCTTTTTAAAGAAATCATGGCTTATAAAAAAAAAAAAGATCATTAGGGGTCCCCACGCCATCAAGAATATAGGGGGAGATTTATCAAAATCTGTGCAGAGGAAAAGTTGCTGAGTTGCCCATAGCAACCAATCAGATCGCTTCTTTCATTTTTGAAAAGGCCTGTGAAAAACCGAAGAAGCTATCTGATTGGTTGCTATTGGCAACTGGTCAACTTTTCCTCTGGACGGGTTTTGATAAATCTTCCCCATAATCATTTCCAGCTGCAGCATCATCTTTGTCGCAGTTGAAACATAGGCAGGGACTAAGCCTAGGAAGTGCAGGCAGGACTAGCGCTCCTCTGTGCTTACTCCTGTCTGTCAGAGAGGAGAGGGTTATAGAGCTGCCTGCTGGGATTGAATGAAGAGACCCAGCACAGCACAGCAGACTCAGGAAGGAAGTGAATGCATGGTGAGTGAGGGCGGGCTCAGTGCTGGCCTCAGACACGCCCCTTCCTGAGCAGTGGATGTTAGAATAAGTGAGCAGCAGAACAGAGGGATTTTTGAGCAGACTCAGGAAGGAAGTGACTGCATGGTGAGTGAGGGCGGGCTCAGTGCTGGCCTCAGACACGCCCCTTCCTGAGCAGTGGATGTTAGAATAAGTGAGGAGCAGAACAGAGGGATTTTTGAGACAAAAAAACACAAAAACTAGACATATAAAAGTGACACGTAAAGCATCTGCGTGACCTAGTGAGTAACATGTATTAGCATTATGTTTTTTTCTGTGATATGGCTAGTACGCTTTAAAGGGGTACTCCGGCGCTAAGACATCTTATCCCCTATCCAAAGGATAGGGGATAAGATGCCTGATCGCGGGGGTCCCGCCCCGTGATCGCCAGTAATCAGACCCAGATAGGGGATAGGGGATAAAATGTCTTAGCGCCGGAGTACCCCTTTAAGGCTTTGTGTGTAGATATGCAGTACATAGATGTAGAGTGCACCAAGCAGAAGATATAGATAGCTATAGATATATCTTACCTATACAGCAGTGTACACATGTAGAGAAGCTAAAACCGTTACAACTTATAGGGGAACTCCGGTGGAAAAATTTTTATTTAATTTTTTTCAAATCAACTGGTGCCAGAAAGTTAAAAAGATTTGTAAATTACTTCTATTAAAAAATCTTAATCCTTCCAGTACTTATCAGCTGCTGTATGCTCCACAGGCAGTTAAATAGTTCCTTTCTGTCTGACCACAGTGCTCTCTGCTGACACCTCTGTCCATGTCAGGAACTGTCCAGAGCAGGAGAGGTTTGCTATGGTGGATTTGCTCCCGCTCTGGACAGTTCCTGACATGGACAGAGGTGTCAGCAGAGAGCACTGTGGTCAGACAGAAAAGAACTAGACGATTTCCTCTGGAGCATACAGCAGCTGATAAGTACTGGAAGGATGAACATTTTTTTAAAAGAAGTCATTTACAAATTTGTTTAACTTACTGGAGCCAGTTGATATGAAAAAAAAAAAAAAAATTGTTTTCCACCGGAGAACCCCTTTAATGTAAGTGACAACATGTTCTGTGGCTTAACAAAGCCCTTCATGATGTGAATAGAGGAGACTGTTTAGTAACAGGTAAATATGGAACATACCATCTCTCGAGGACATGTAGTGCTAAGAAACATTAAAGGGGTACTCCGCTGCTCAGCATTTGGAACAGTTGTCACGCCCCCTCCCATAGACTTGCATTGAGTGGGCGGGGTGTGATGTCATGAGGGGCCGGGGCTATGACGTCACGAGTCACGAGTTTGTTCCAAACGCTGAGCAGCGGAGTACCCCTTTAAAAGACTTTTAGAACACATTACTATTTTCTAATACCCTGTCTGTACAGTGATAGAACATACATAAGAAAGGTAAGTACAGGAGGCTGAATGTAAGTACAGGAGGCTATACATGTTATAGGGAGGAAAACACTGTGGAAACCCGAACACTTGAGTGACTTTAAGGGTACGTTCACACGAGCGGATTTTTTTGTGGGTTCCACTGCGTATTTGAAAATGGACGGGCTCTTCTCGACTCTACGCAGCAGATTTTCTGCGGCGGAATTTACGCTGCCGCTGCAAGCCTCATTGAAGTCAGTACGGACTGCGGCAGATTTTCCGCAGTGTAAATTCCACCGTGGAAAATCTACTGCGGACACCCGAGAAGAGCCCATTCAAATACGCAGCGTAAAAAACACGCAAAAAAATCCGCTCATGTGAACTTACCCTTATAGTAGAAATATAGAATTAGCTTTTATACCCAGAAACAGCACCACTTATTCCACAGGCTATGTCTGGTACTACATTTACATGAATGTGGCTGAGCTACAATAGTAGATACAACCACGGACAAGAGACAATAGATTTTCTTTAAAAGGATAGTCCAGTGCTGAAAAACGTATCCCCTGTACGGGGCCCCCGGCTCGCTGGCCAGATAGCGGGTGTCGACTACCGCACGGAGCGGCGGCTGACACGCCCCCTCAATACATTGCTATGGCAGAGACGAAGATTGCCGAAGGCAGCGCTCCGGTTCTACCATAGAGTTGTATTGAGGGGGCGTGTCGGCCACTGCTTTGTGCGGTGGTCGACACGCCCCCTTCCTGCGGGCTGCCGGGGCCCGGTACAGGAGATCGCGAGGGGCCCCAGCGGTCGGACCCCCCGCGATCTGAAACTTATCCCCTATCCTTAGGATAGGGGATACCTTTTCAGCACTGGACTACCCCTTTAAAGGGGTACTCTGCCCCTAGACATCTTATCCCCTATCCAAAGGATAGGGGATAAGATGTCAGATCGCCGGGGTCCCACTGCTGGGGACCCTAGGGATTGCTGCTGCAGCACCCCGCTATCATTACTGCACAGAGCGAGATCGCTCTGCACGTAATGACGGGCAATACAGGGGCCGGAGCATCGTTACGTCACAGCTCGCCCCGTCAATACAAGTCTATGGGAAGGGGGCGTGGCGGTCGTCACGCCCCCTGCCATAGACTTGCATTAAGGGGACGGGCCGTGATGTCATGAGGGGCGGAGCCATGACGTCACGCTGCTCCGGCCCCTGTATCACCCGTCATTACGTGCAGAGCGATCTCGCTCTGCGCAGTAATGATGGCGGGGTGCTGCAGTGGCGATCCCCGGGGTCCCCAGCAGCGGGACCGTGGCGATCTAACATCTTATCCCCTATTCTTTGGATAGGGGATAAGATGCCAGGGGCGGAGTACCCCTTTAATGTATAGTGGGTAAATAGACGAGGCTGTAAGTACACTGCGGTATTGATTTTTATTTCCCTTTACCCTTAGGATCCACCACAACCACAACAACAACCACCACTAAGGTCCACGCTGTTGTGAAAGAAGAGTCCTCTTCATCTGTGAAGAAGTGATCGACAAGACCCTGTTGTCTCCAATATTGCAAAGAAATTAATGAACCAGAAATGTTAACCAAGAATATTCGCAATAATAAATCACTGAATAGACAAGATTTCCTCTTTCTCCTTAATGTCTTCTTTTAACATCATTAAACATTCTTTAAAGGGATACTTCGGTGGAAAACATTATTATTATTTTTTTTTTTTTATCAACTGAAGGTTAAACAGATATGTAAATTACTTCTATTTCAAAATATTAATCCTTGCAGTACTTATCAGCTGCTGTATAGTACAGATGAAGTTCTTTTCCTTTTAAATTTCTTTTCTGTCTGACCACAGTGCTCTCTGACCATCAGTAACTGTCCAGAGCAGGATAGGTATGCTATGGGGATTTGCTCCTACTCTGGACAGTTCCTGACATGGACAGAGGTGTCAGCAGAGAGCACTGTGGTCAGATAAATACTGATAAAATGTCTGATAAAGTGTCTCATTTTTACTTAAGATTATTATATTAAAAGAGTACTCTGGATTTTCAAATCAACTGGCTCCAGAATGTTAGACAGATCTGTAAATGACTTCTATTTAAAAATCTTAACCCTTCCAGTATTCCAGTACTTTTCAGCTGCTGTATGCTCCACAGGAAGTTGTGTAGTTCTTTCCAGTCTGACCACAGTGCTCTCTGCAGACACCTCTGTCCGTGTCAGGAACTGTCCAGAGCAGGAGAGGTTTGCTATGGGGATTTTCTCCTGCTCTGGACAGTTCCTGACATGGACAGAGGTGTCAGCAGAGAGCACTGCGGCCAGACAGAAAAGAATGAACTACACAACTTCCTCTGTAGTATACAGCAGCTGATAAGTACTGAAAGGATTAAGATTTTTAATCATAAATAATAATAATAAAAACAAATTTATTTTTCTGGTACCAGTTGATAAAAAAAATAAAAATAAAATACCCCTTTAAATACAGGCCAACAGCATTATGTAGGTGGTGTACCTAAAGTTAACCATGCTTGGCACAGATTGACTTTACGATTGTGCTTTCTGAGATATTGAGACATTTCCATCCTGTTAAAATGGGATGCGGACATATCCGTGCACAGAAAATGGGCCTCAATTACTTTAATGGTCTGAACATAGTGTGCGCCCCCTATAAGCCAGATCAGGAACTTAAGCCATGAAAGAGAAACGGGAGGAGGAAGCCCGGAGGTGAAACAGTGACTGTGACCTGGCGGCAGTGATTGCTATGACAGGCCGTAAGCTGACAAGTGCCAACCCACAATGTGACAATCAATAAATGGTGCGTGAGGTAAATGTTATAGTGTAAGGCTGACATGCATCCCTGCCAGCACAATGCTGCTGAGGACAGTCACGACCACAAGGCTACCTTTCATTGTGAACACAAAAATAGAAGAGCTTATTAAAAAAAAACATTTAAAGGGGTTCTACCGTGCTGACAACTTATCCCCACATCCGCTCCGGGTCTGATGACGGGGCCAGTGATCGTGACGTCACAGTTCCGCCCGGTGTGACGTCATGCTCCGCCCCTCAATGCAAGTCTATGGCAGGGGGCGAGACAGCCGTCTCGCCCCCTGCCATAGACTTACATTGAGGGGATGGAGTGTGACGTCACATGGGGCGGAGCCATGACATCATGATACTCCGGCCCCGTGATCGGCAGTCATCAGACCCGGAGCGATGTTCACTCCGGGGCCTGATGAGAGCGGGGTGCTGCGTGCGAGATCGCGGGGGTCCCCAGCGGCAGGACCCCGCGCGATCAGGCAACTTATCCCCTCTCCTTTAGATAGGGGATAAGTTGTCAGCACGGTAGTACCCCTTTAAAACACATAAATGACACATAAATGACATATTGGCATGGGCTTTGTGGCATGGGCTTTGCCTCCCCCCCTACAGTACCAATAATGTTTCTGTGGTTACAAGTCTGACTATATAAATCACATGTTATCTCTTTCTCTTAAAGGGGTACTCCACCCCTAGATATCTTATCCCCTATCCAAAGGATAGGGGATAAGAGTCCCCAGCGGCTGTGGGATTCCAGACATCCGGTGCACGTAGCTAACTTTGCTCAGTGCCGGATGACTGGCGATGCGGGGCGGAGGCTAATGACATTGTCAAGGATGGCTGCTGGTTAGGCCTTAAACTGTGAGTGACTGCCGCTGTATACTGCTGAGTGTCAACACAAGAAATAAACACCAGACAAGATGTTGGTATAAAACTCCTCAGCATACTGGCTAGGGAACTGTCCCAAGGAGTTCTGTTTATTATACGGAAATACATTGGTTTTTACATTTGACAAAAAGGGGAGGTTAGTCATCACATCATCATGTTATTTTTTGATTGGTTATTTGAATATTGCGTCTGTATATATTAGCATATTAAGCATTGGTTTCTTACCTGGCAATAGTTCACTTATGCTGCCCTCTCACTCTTCTACTGGAAAATTCCGGATGTCTCTGCCCTTTTACACAGTCTATATCTCTTCAAATATTTTGTCTTCCAACTTTCAGCCTCTTCTTATCTTGCTTCTTTTGGCCTCGTTCCAAGGTCCTCATAACAAGCTGATATGTCTCATAAGGAAAATAATGTTTTTCTGCAGAATATTACCATATATCTCTTTTTAATATATATGTATATTGATCAGTAATCAAAATCATAATGGTCATCCTTATCAATGGCATGGCCACGCCTCCTCAATGCAAATCTATCGGAGGGGGCGTGACTGCCGTCCCATAGACTTGCATTGAGGGGGCGTGGCCATGATGTCACGAGCAGGGCACGGCCGTGATGTCGCGAACCTCCAGAGCTGTACCCAATGCTCTAGGGCAGTGATGGCGAAACTATGGCACATGTTCCACAGGTGGCACGCCAAGCCCCCTCTGTGGGCACGCGGCCATAGTTCGCCATGGATGCCTTTTGATGCATGCGATTATATAGTGGGTCGCACAATGAAGGGGCCGGCCGGGCAGCTCGGGAGCAGACAATTAGACATGCGAGCAGAGCTGGGCTCCGGTGGTAAGTTAGCTCCCTGCAGCGTGGCCTGGTCCCTTCACTGTGCAGCCGACTGTGACTGTCTCTCCTCCCAGCAGTGCGCAGCACTGGGAGGTGAATTAACCCCACCATGGATGGACGCCGTTAATAAATTGCGCAGCCTTTCAGCGGCATATGAAGAGAGCTCAAGAGCTGAGCTCTCTTTATGCTGTCTGATGCCGGACATCACCGATCCGAGTGATGTCCGGCATTAACACTTTAGACGCAGTGATCAAAGCTGATCGTGGCGTCTAAAATGCCGAAGTGACTGCCGGTAGCTCAGTGGAGCAGATCGGGACACTGGCGGCATAATGCTGCCGGGTCCCGATCAGCTTAGAGGACAGGCAGAGGTTACCTACCTGCCTCCGTCCTGTCCCATTGGTGCTCCAATAATGCTGATAGCCTCTGCAGGCTGTAGTAATGGAGCGCCGATAACACTAATCAGTGATGTGCCTATGGCACAACAGTGATCAGTGTCTGCAATCACTAGATTGCAGTGCAGGTAGTAGAACAGTCCCCATGGCAGTTTTTTTCCTAAGAGAGTGCCTCCAGCTGTTGCAAAACTACAACTCCCAGCATGCCCAGACAGCCTTTGGCTGTCCGGGCATGCTGGGACCTGTAGTATTGCAACAACTGGAGACACACCGTTTGGAAAACTCTGCCCTATGGGGACAAAAAAAATTTGTAAAAATAAATATGTAAAAAGAAAATGTTAAATAATGTTTAAAGCTCCCCCCACCCCCAATAAAAGGTTAAATCGCCCCTCTTTTTCCCCATTTTTATGTAAAATAATGTTACCAAAAATAAACAAACATATGTGGAATCGCTGCATGTGTAAATGTCCGAACTATTAAAGGAAAACTGTCCATTAACCAGCGGTACTGGCTTGTAGTGTGGGGGACACTGATGAGTTTGAGCCTTTCTGTGCCCGGATCCGCTGTGCCGTTCTGCTGTAATCTTCTATTTTTGCTATATGCAAATGAGATGCAAAAGATGTTAATTAGTTATGGCAACTGTATGAGTTGTTTTTTTCTAAACTTAAAGGGGTATTCCAGGAAAAAACTTTTTTATATATATATATATCAACTGGCTCCAGAAAGTTAAATAGATTTGTAAATTACTTCTATTAAAAAATCTTGATCCTTTCAGTACTTATGAGCCTCTGAAGTTAAGGTTGTTCTTTTCTGTCTAAGTTTAGAGGGCGTTTCCCGAGACACGTGTCATCAGAGATCACTTAGACAGAAAAGAACAACCTTAACTTCAGAGAGCCCTTAGACAAAAGAGAACAACCTTAACTTCAGAAGCTCATAAATACTGAAAGGATTAAGATTTTTTAATAGAAGTAATTTACAAATCTGTTTAACTTTCTGAAGCCAGTTGATATATATATATGAAAAAGTTTTTCCTGGAATACCCCTTTAAACCTCAGTATTCTGATTTAATTGCTGCGCTGGCACTTTGAGGGAAAAAAAAAGTTGACGTGCATTACGGTTTGGGCACTCGGGCTCAAAAAGGTTCGCCATCACTGCTCTAGGGGTTTCTTCTGAAACAGGATGCGTTTCGGCCCTTAGCCTTCCTTCGGAAGGCTAAGGGCCGAAACGCGTCCTGTTTCAGAAGGATTTATAATAGATTACTACTTGTGCTTGAACCTCTGGTGAGTGCTGCGACTCCTTTTCTACTATATACCTTTCTTATCTTGCCAACTTTTTTATAGTTTCATGCCAAAGAAGTGCACAAGTACTTATTCCTTTTATATGTTATTGTATACAGTATAAACCTACAGTATTCAAGTTATATTGTCCTCCCACTGTACATGAACGGACATGAAAGGAAACCCTCTAAGCAATAATTACAGAAATATTTCTGTGGGTTCACGTTCCATATAATTTGGCCTTCTAGACGACCCCCAAACTTCCCTAAGGGAACCGGGCTTGCTGTCCCCAGGCTGCTTATACTATTCCGGCAGGTGAAAGTAGATAGATAGGCCCTGCAAGCCTTTGGGAATGAGAGAAATTAAAGGAAAGCTGAAAGAAGATATAGACTGACTGCAGGGTATGAACTTACATTCTTACTGTACAAGGTTGGACTTGATGTACAGCTTAACTATTTTCGTGCCGCACCGGTCACCGGTCTTCATCATCCATAATATGTGAAAGATCCCTTCTAAAGTTTAAAGGGGTACTCTGGTGGAAAACTTTTATTTTTTAAATCAACTGGTGCCAGAAAGTTAAACAGATTTGTAAATTACTTCTATAAAAAAAAAAAAAAAAAAAAATCTTAATCCTTCCAGTACTTATTAGCTGCTGAATACTACAGAGGAAATTATTTTCTTTTTGGAACACAGTGCTCTCTGCTGACATCACGAGCACAGTGCTCTCCGCTGACAACTCTGTCCATTTTAGGGACTGTCCAGAGCAGCATATGTTTGCTATGGGGATTTTCTCCTACTTTGGACAGTTCCTGAAATGGACAGAGATGTCAGCAGAGAGCACTGTGGTCCTGATGTCAGCAGAGAGCTCTGTGTTCCAAAAAGAAAATCATTTCCTCTGTAGTATTCAGCAGCTAATAAGTACTGGAAGGATTAAGATTTTTTTTTTAATAGAAGTCATTTACAAATCTGTTTAACTTTCTGGCACCAGTTGATTTAAAAAATAAAACAGATTTGTAAATTACTTCTATTAAAAAAAAAAAAAAAATCTTAATCCTTCCAGTACTTATTAGCTGCTGAATACTACAGAGGAAATTCTTTTCTTTTTGGAACACAGAGTTCTCTGCTGACATCCCGAGCACAGTGCTCTCTGCTGACATCTCTGTCCATTTTAAGAACTGTCCAGAGTAGAAGAAAATCCCCATAGCAAACATATGCTGCTCTGGACAGTTCCTAAAATGGACAGAGATGTCAGCAGAGAGCACTGTGCTCGTGATGTCAGCAGAGAGCACTGTGTTCCAAAAAGAAAATAATTTCCTCTGTAGTATTCAGCAGCTAATAAATACTGGAAGGATTAAGATTTTTTTTAATATAAGTAATTTACAGATCTGTTTAACTTTCTGGCACCAGTTGATAAAAAATAAATAAATAAAGGTTTCCACCGGAGTACCCCTATAATGATGAGATTCTGCTGCTGGATCGTGGATACTTGTTATCTCCTGAGGAACTACAATATGAATGCTAAGTTTCCTCTAGAGTTTTTCCAATGGCTTCAATTGGTTGCTATCGGTCTTGAGATCAGAGAGTCCATCCTGCAGTATTTTTTGGGTTCCATCTCGCGGTTAAACATAACTGCATGTCCCCTGACATTACACACAAAAAAAATGATAGAATTCAGTAACTTTTGCTGAAAATTGTGGGCCAGTTACATCAGACCCTTAAAGGGGTACTCGGCCCATAGACAGCTTATCCCCTATCCAAAGGATAGGGGAAAAGATGTCTTATCGCAGGGTTCCCACCACTGGGGACCCCCTTGATCTTGGTTGTGGCACCCCAGTCATCTGGTGCACACAGCAAACTTCGGGATGACTTGCGAAGTGGGGTGGAGGCTCGTGATGTCATGACCATGCCCCCTCAATGCAAGTCTATGGGAGGGGGTATGATGTCACAAGCCTCTGGCGCTGCACCCAATGCTCTAAATGAATACCGGATGCAGCAGAGAGATTGCGGGGGTCCACAGCAGTGGGATCCCTGTTATCAGACATTTTATCCCCTATCCTTTGGATAGGGGATAAGATATCTAGGGGTGGAGTACCCATTTAAAGGGGTTATCCAGGAATTGAAAAACATAGCCAATTTCTTTCCAAAACCGCTCCCCGTCTGTGTGAATGTATGGAGAGACCCATTGTTTTCACAAAGGATGGTCCAGCATGTTAAAGGGGTTATCCAGGAATCGAAAAACATAGCTATTGTTACGGCAGTAGAGTGGATCCACTGTACCTGAGTGGAGTCTAAGGAGCTACTGGTTTTCACCAGAGCCTGCCGCAAAGCGGGATGGACTTGCTGCGGCTGGCGGCTCGTCTAGTAAGGCAGCCGTGATGATGCAAGGCACAGAATGAATGAGACAACGTCGTAGTCAGAACAGGCAGGAGGTCAGGGCTGGCGGCACTATAACGAGGTCGGAAACACGTAGCAATCAGGTCAGAGGGCTGGCGGCACAGTAACATGGTCAGAAAAAGTAGCAAGCAGAACTGGTACACAGAGAGGCAGAACACAATATAATGACGCTTTCTCAAAAGCACAGAGGCACAAAGATCCGGCAAAGGTAAGGAGGAAGTGCGGCGTTAATAAGGTCGGGACCAGACAAGCACCAATTAATGGTGAGCTGGCCCTTAAACCGCAGAGAGCCAGCACGTGCGCACCCTAGGAGACGGATATGCATGCGCCGGCAGCAAGGAACAGTGGAGGAGACAACGACGCAGGGAGGCGAGTGACAAGCCCGCAACCGCATGCAGGCACATACCGCGATGCGAACTGCGCCCTGCCAGTACGGGAGGACAGAACAGAAGTGCGCTCGCAGCCAGCATGTCTGGGCGCTGCGCCACCTGTAACAGCGATTTATAAAATCTTTTACATTTTTTTTAATCTTTTGTTTAAAAACCTCTCCCTGTCTGTCTACAGGTTGCATATAGTTCTGCAGATCAGTTCTATTGAAGTGATTGGAGCCAAGTTGTAATACCATACCCAACCTGGAAACAGACAGGGTGCGGTTTTTAAGAAAAATATAATGTCTAGAGTGCAGCAGCCAATATCGCGGGGGTCCCCAGTGGTGGGACCCCTGCGATCTTGGCTGCAGCACCCTCGACATTATATTTTGTTTAAAAACCGCTCCCTGTCTGTCCCTTGTATAGGGGATAAGATGTTTTTCGGTGGAGTACCTTTTTAGCATACCCAAGCGCTTTTAATTTCTATTCACCCCATACACATGAACGTTCATCGGCTGGTCGTACATGAGTTTTGAATAGGAAGACACCTCTCATAGTGGCTTGTCTTCCCCCCAAAAAAGTCTCAGCCAGTAAAAATCGAACATGCCCGATTCTTTTTTATCCCAAACTCATTTTTAACTCATCTGCCATTGGAGAATCTGGAGGCCTCCATAAACATTAGCCAGGCCATATCGGTTGACTTTTCACTAACTTATATGGGAACCTTTACCAAATCGAGTATTATTTTTGAAGAATGTAAAAGAGAGTTGGAGTAAATATTGGTCAATGATCTGGCTCGGGGAATGGTGGAGGGGAGCAGATTTTCCTAGTAGCTTTATTGTGCAGAAGAAAACTGTATAGTACCGTATTTTTCGCCGTATAAGACGCACTTTTTCTTCCCCCAAACTGGGGGGGAAAAGTCGTGCGTCTTATACGGCGAATACACCCCTATCGCGGTGGTCCCTGCGGCCATCAACGGCCGGGACCCGCGGCTAATACAAGACATCACCGATCGCGGTGATGCCCTGTATTAACCCTTCAGACGTGGCGATCAAAGCTGACCTGAAGGGAAAGTGACACTAACCCGGCTGTTCAGTCGGGCTGTTCGGGACCGCCGCGATTTCATTGCGGCGGTCCCGAACAGCCCAACTGAATAGCCGGGTTAGTGCTTACAGGACACCGGGAGGGACCTTACCTGCCTCCTCGGTGTCTTCTCTGTTCAGGGATCCCCTGTATGGCCGGCGCTCTCCTTCCTCGTCATCACCTCGTCGCGTACGTGCGTCGGCGTGCTTAACGACGTGATGGCGGCGACGGAGATCGAGGATAACCGGCCGGCAGCAGAGACGTTCCGGAGCGACGGGGACACGGCGACAGCGATGGAGCGACATCCAGGGTAGCGGTGACGGGTCCGGAGCGGCGGGGACACGTGAGTATTACCTCCTATGCAGTGGACCTCCAGATGTTGCAAAACTACAACTCCCAGCATGTCTGGACAGCCAAAATACGGTAAGTTCTAAAAGAGATAGAATGTACAAAGGGGTGTTCCCTCTTATCCTACTCTCTGAGAAGACAGGAGTCAGGTTATGTGTTTCCTATGCATCTCACTAGAACATCTGGGCCATTGAGGGATAATTCTAACTGGAATCAAAAGGGAAGGATCATCACACTGACCCATATCTTTATTAAAGGGGTACTCCACCCCTAGACATCTTATCCCCTATCCAAAAGATAGGGGATAAGATGTCTGATCACGGGGATCCCACAGCTGGGACCCCCACAATCTCTGGGCAGCACTTGGTGTTCATTTAGAATGCTGGGTGCAGGCGGCGGAGATCGTGACGTCACGACTACACCCCTGGTGACGTGACGCCACACCCCCTCAATGCAAGTCTATGGGAGGGGGCATGGTGGACACCACGCCCCCTCCCATAGACTTGCATTGAGGCGGCATGACGTGACGCCAAGAGAGGTGTGGCCGTGTTGTCACCACCCACTGCCGCATGCACCCAGCGTTAGGAACAAAACATTCCAAACACTGGGGCAGCGGAGTACCCCTTTAAACTCCCGTTTTTTTTTGTTTTTTTTTATATTGCCTCTATTGGTACACCTTAAATATAACATGACCAATCTGCACCTTCACCAACTGTCTGTCCCTATGGGAGCAAATGGAGAGTGACAGGGGGTCAAGGGGGACCTCCTCCATATTACGTGGGGTTACGAACCTGTAGATAGTCATGGGGGGGGGAGGGGGAGGGGTTGGGGCAATTGATTGGGCACCTGACCATTTAAGAAGGGTTTGCAGGGAGGTCAGTTTGTTTTGGAGTTGTCATGGGGCGTTGTGGAGGTTTGTTGGCAAGTGAAAGGGTGAAGATAGTATATTTCAGGGTAATTCGGAGTAGGGTGAGGTAGTGGAGGAGCAGTGTTGCCAGCTGTTTAGGCTACAGCTGGAATGAGCGTGGTAGTTTGGGGTCCCAGGAGTTGTTAGTAGTAGCATGTACTCCCATGAGGGTGCCCTTGCGTTAGTTGGATCTGGCCAAGGGTAAGAGATTATTAGTGCAGGAGGTTATTGGTGAAATGAATATAGCTAAATGGTTTAGCTCCCCAGGGTCCTTTCTTGTCACATGTGATTATATGTTCATGTAAATCTGTAAATAGTGTTAATAAAGTTATTTATATATTTATTACATTTGTTTGAAATAAATGGGCCTAGTGGCCCATTTTCACCACAACATATTTCCTTGTATTCTATAGATAAAGGGAGGTGTGGGAGTTATGGCAGAGTTTACTCAAGGGGTTGTATATGTTTGTAAGGTGGGGACGTATCCAAAGTCCCTTCAAGTCATCCTTATTAACCTAATTGTCAATTGTGATGGCCCATAACTAGAGAACCTTGTGTGTACAAAGGACTCTACTACATCAATACGTCAAGAACATGAGAAGCCTAGGTTACTTACACTAAATTTAGTGATCATTTATATAACAGACCTTTATGTGGTCGGAAACTTATGCCTTAAAACGTTCCACCTGTGTTATCGAAAATACAAAATAAGAGCCGAAAACCTTTTGGATAGCTGTACATTTTAGAAAACTTTGGAGAATTCAGCTTATCTGTTCTCAAAATTTTTCTGAAACAAATCAGACAAGAAAAGCTGAAATGTGTTTATCCTGAGGCACAAAAGAAAGAATGTAAATGATCTTCTTACAACAAATCAGTTACTGACCAATAAGAAATAGACTTAAGACGTGGCCATGGTCCAAGGGGCGTGGAGCCAGCACAGACCCCTCGCTTGCCTTATAAATATCCTTCATGTACCAAGGTTTCTTGCACTCCTGACTTCAAGGAACAGAAGTGTAAGAACCTGCTTCACACTCCCTAAAAACCACTCATTGTCACCATGAGCTCCAGTTTCAGTCAAGCCAGCTTCTCCAGAGCGAGCGGCGGTGTCTCCTCCAGGCTGTCTGATGGGATCTACAGAGCAGCCAGTGTCCATGGTGGTGGATTTGGAGGATCTAGAATCTCCACTGCATCTAGCTTTGGAGGTGGTCTAGGCTCTGGATTTGGTGGTGGAGCAGGCTATGGCTCTGGATTTGGTGGTGGAGCAGGTTTTGGTGGTGGAGCAGGCTTTGGTGGTGGAGCAGGCTTTGGCTCTGGATTTGGTGGTGGAGCAGGCTTTGGTGCTGGTTCTGGCTCATCCTTCAGTGGTGGTGGAGGTGGAGATGGATTGTTTTCTGGAAATGAGAAGTATACCATGCAGAACTTGAATGACCGTCTTTCCAACTACCTGGATAAAGTACGATCCTTGGAAGCGGCAAATAATGATTTGGAGGCCAAGATCCGAGACTGGTATTCAAAGCAGGGGTCTGTGACAGTTCGTGAGCAGAGCTTTGCTGGCTTCTACACTGCAATTGATGAAATTCGTGACAAGGTATGGAAAACAATTCACAGTACATCTATCTATCTCATATCTATCTCATATCTATCTATCTATCGATCTATCTCATATCTATCTATCTATCGATCTATCTCATATCTATCTATCTCATATCTATCTCATATCTAACTATCTATCTATCTATCGATCTATCTCATATCTATCTATCTATCTATCTATCTATCTATCTCATATCTATCTATCTATCTATCTCATATCTATCTATCTCATATCTATCTATCTATCTCATATCTATCTATCTATCTCATATCTATCTATCTATCTATCTATCTATCTCATATCTATCTCATATCTATCTATCTATCTCATATCTATCTCATATCTAACTATCTCATATCTATCTATCTATCTATCTATCTATCTATCTATCTATCTGCTTCCTGACAGTGTAAGCTTATTAAAGAACATCATTTGTTTAAACTTTTTCTATGTTATGTGTTTTTCTGATAGATCTTCGTGGCAACGATCAACAACTCAAAAGTGATTTTGGAGATCGATAACGCCAGATTGGCTGCTGATGACTTCAGGCTTAAGTGAGCGAATGAATAAAGCATCATCTTCAGGCCAAAGCCTTAATACCAAAATAATTTGGTCTATTAGTGTATCTATATAGATAGTCATAGTAATAATAACTTCTTCATACTTTAGGTTTGAGAACGAACTTTCCCTGCGCCAGAGCGTGGAGAATGATATCAATGGACTTAAGCGCGTCTTGGATGAGCTTACAATGACAAGATCAGACCTGGAGCTCCAGATTGAAGGCCTTAAGGAGGAACTGATTTACCTGAAGAAGAACCACGAGGAGGTAAGTGAGGAGAGGAAAATATCAGGTGTGGGATTCCATTACATTTATCTGTTTCCATATTTCCCATTGACTTTCATGGAGAAAGAATACACATTAGTGGCCACTTTTCCATCTAATCTGCAGTTTGTCCTGCATATGTTAATGTCTATTTAGTGTGTATCAAAGACAATGCAACATGTATAAGCTTTTCATTGGATTTGTTGATAGCAAAGTTGCTATCATACCAATAACCTTTGCCTAACAGGGTGAACTGGGCCAACAAGACCAATTTACAATGTACATTTCCCATGTGTATTGTCCAACACCACTGAAGACATAATAGCCAAGAAGATCCATTTATACTCTCAGATGTACCTTCACTTAGGGAATCCGAAATACGTGACCAATGGCCACCATTGTGTTGATCCAGATAACATAAGACCACAATGACTAACAAGGTCACTTGATATACATACATACATACTATCTTTAGATACACGAAATACATTAACCATGGTCTTATGGTATTTTGTACTCTCATTTAAGGCTTTTATCCTTTTTGACTTTGCAGGAAATTAGCGAGAGCAAACAGCAAGCCGCTGGAACCGTCAATGTGGAGTTGGATGCCGCTCCTGGAATTGACCTCCTCAAGACTGTCAATGACCTCAGGGAACAGTATGAACATATTGCAGAGAAGAACAGAAGGGAGGCTGAAGCATTGTTCCTCAGTCAGGTAAGTCATCACGTATCAATGTTAAAATGTTACGTCTGACCGGAAGGTTTTTTCGGATCTTTTGTAACTTTATTCTTGGTTGCTAGTTCCTTGATTCTTAAGAATGTAAATGAAAGATTATAGCAGTCCTACAGCTACTACAGCCATTTGGGTGAATGTCTCTTATGAAACTGAGTAGTTCTCCATTTTGGAAAATCCCAAGTGGAGGACCTACTCTTTGACCTCTAAATGAACCAATAGGTGATACTGACAAGGGAAGCCCCATTAAGATGATCTTTTCTGCAAAATATCAGTTCAAGCATTCCCTGGATCATACAGCCAGATCCCAGAAAGGTTGAATCTGACCTTTACTCGAGACCTTTGTTCTTTAACCATCATTACTTGTGTTGCCTATATTAGTAGAAGTCACCTATATTGTCTTCTCCCGTTCTAGGTTGAAAGCTTGCAGAATGAGGTTGTCACCAGCACACAGCAAGTACATTCCAACAAAAGCGAGAGCACAGAAATAAGGCGCAGTCAACAAGCGCTTGAAATGGAACTTCAATCTCTGCTCAGCGCCGTAAGTATCTGAAGAAACTGTAATCGACATTACTTAAAGGGGTATTCCAGGCAAAAACTTTTTTTTTTATATATCAACTGGCTCCGGAAAGTTAAACAGATTTGTAAATTACTTCTATTAAACAATCTTAATCCTTCCAATAGTTATTAGCTTCTGAAGTTGAGTTGCTGTTTTCTGTCTAACTGCTTTCTGATGACTCACGTCCCGGGAGCTGTGCAGTTCCTATGGGGATATTCTCCCATCATGCACAGCTCCCGGGACGTGACATCATCATTGAGCAGTTAGACAGAAAACTTCAGAAGCTAATAACTATTGGAAGGATTAAGATTTTTTAATAGAAGAAATTTACAAATCTGTTTAACTTTCCGGAGCCAGTTGATATATATATAAAAAAAAAAGTTTTTGCCTGGAATACCCCTTTAATGTATTTTAATTCTCTTCTATGAACAGTATCACTCTTGCCATCAGGTTGCATCTGGTTTTGCAGCTCATTCCTATTCAAGTGAAGAAGTTTGGGCTGTGAAACCAGGTGGTAGTCTTGGTTAAAAAAAATAAAAATTATAATAATAATATATATATATATATATATATATATATATATATATATACAATGGCCTCAACATACAATAGTTTCAACATACAATGGTCTTCTCTGGACCATTGTAAGTTGAAACCAGACTCAACATACAATGTACAGACAGTCCAGATCTGTGAAACCTGTCAATGGCCGGAAGATCAGAATGGACATTTTACTGGTAAAACCCCTGTATTCCTGAAGTGTATGCACTGACTGATATCTGGTAGCGCCCCCTACAGCAGTGTTTCCCAACCCAGTCCTCAAGGCACACCAACATTCCGTTTTTTTTTTCAGTTACTCCATTGTAATAGAACAGGGAAAAATTTAAATCCTGGACTGTTGGTGTGCCTTGAGGACTGGGTTGGGAAACACTGCCCTACAGTACAGGGAGGTATTACATGTTCTGTACACTTTACCTGTACCAGGGTTACCTGCTCCTTTGGACACCAGTTGAGGGCGACTCCATGTTACTTTTTTAGGACATTGCCTAAAGAAGAAGATCCTGTCCTCAACATAGACCAGTGTTTCCCAAGCAGGGTGCCCCCAGCTGTTGCAAAACTACAACTCCCAGCGTGCCCGGACAGCCTTTGGCTGTCCGGGCATGCTGGGAGTTGTAGTTTTGCAACAGCTGGAGGCTCCCTGCTTGGGAAACACTGACAGTGATTTACAGCTCCCAGCAGATCTTTATTACTTTTATATGGAAGGATTTGCTTTATCTATATTAATTATCTACTTCTTTTTCTTTTCTTTTTCACTTTTTGCTATTTTTGGATGACATTTTGGTGCCTTTAGAACCAATTACCAGGTTTCCATAGAGTTCTGGTCTCAACACACAATGGTTTCAACATACAATGGCCGTTCTGGAACCAATTAATATTGTAACTTGAGGGACCACTGTA